>NC_046665.1:271655-275735 GCF_010883055.1 Belonocnema kinseyi | reverse complement strand
GGGAGCTCTTCTTAATATTTTGACACCAAAATCATGTCGATACACCTTACCGACTGCGAGTAAAGCCACCCACGCTTTAACTTGACAGACTGTATGTCAGTAGAATACACATAAAACCATATGGAAGTAGGGAATTATCACGATGTTAAAAAATCCAGTTTGTACATCCATATTGAAAGCACGTCAAATAATTTTTGCCGTTTCATCTAGAATGCATCTTGAGAGGATCCATATAGATTCATATAGAAGTAGTTAATTAGCGCGTCGGCAAAAAAGTCCCACTTATAAAATCCATATAGAAATCAGTTAAAGTCCTCTTTGCAATTTAATATAGATTACATGTCAGGAGAATACACATAAAACCATATGGAAATAGGGAATTAGCACGATGTTTAAAAAATCCTACTTGCACATCCATATAAACAGCACGTCAAATTATTTTTTCAGTTTGATATAGAATAAATCTTTAGAGGACCAGATAAATCCATATAGAAGTAGATAATTAACGTGTCATGAGAAAAGTCTAACTTATAAAGTCCATAGAGGAATCAGTTAAAATCCTCTTTGCAATTTCATATAGATTACATGTCAGGAGAATACACATAAAACCATATAGAAGTAGGAAATTAGCACAATGTTAAAAAAATCTTATTTGTATATCCACTTAAGAACCACCTCAAATCTTCTTTGTAATTCCATTTAGATAACATGTTAGGAGCATACATATAAATCCATGTAGATGTTTAGGGACTTTGTGTGTCGGTAGGAAAATCCTGTATGGATATCCTTATAAATACTGATAACAACCTAGTGGGCACAAAGTTTGGCGGCGTCTATACGACATCTTTACAACAACTTTAAGACATCCTATGTCCATGTCGTTAAGGTACGTGTCTTTACGATATCGTAAATAAATCGTATGACCTTACGATGTCTTTACGATATCGCAAAGAAACCGAAACAACATGGACACAGGATGTCGTAAAGATGGCTTGAAGATGTCGTAACTATGTCGTAAAAACGTCGCCATGTTTTGTGCCCACTGGGAAAAGGGACGCTTTTGGAATTCCATTCAGAAACCATCTTAAATTCTAATAGGAAATCCACATATAATGCATTACAAGGAAATCCATATAGATACTTATAGATTTTCTATGTGGCAAATTTTCTCTAAGTGGCACTGTTAATAGAAACCATTAGAAACAATTAGATACTTATACAAGTCTATGTGGTTCTATGAGACATTAAATGGAGGGTGCCCAACCCAAGCATAATTATTATTTTCAATTACTATAAGGCATTCTTAAGAATTATTAATAATTAGTATATTTCACAAATGAGGTTATGCGTACTTGTTTAAACTTTTGAAGGTCATTTGTTAGCATTTTATGATATTTGGTGGTCAAAATTTAAAAAAAAGTAAAGTATTGACAAAATTTGCATGCTACCTCCACGATCGTAAGGCACTTTCTCATATTTTTGCAAAAATAAAATTTGGAATTTAATTGTGGTCGATTGGGGAATATTTAGCTATAGTTTCAAAGAAGTGGTGGTCAAAATTGCAATAAGTACACTAGCCGTCCAATAAGACGACGAACGCGGGACTTTCACTGTCCGGAAAGACGACGGCGTGAGGGGTCCATACTATTCTGCGCTGAGAGCGTGTGCGGTGTAGAGCGAACTTATCTGTTAAGTGAAACATTAGGTCGTGTGCATTGCAGAGAAGAAAGTTGATGGGATAGAGGTACGGCCTCCGCCGTCGTTTCATTGAGCATTCGCCCGTCGTTATGTTGAGCGGGTCGTCTATCTGGAGGTCGTCTTATTGGACGACTAGTCTTTGCGATATCGTAAATACATTTTCATATCATACGACTTATTTGCGATATCGTAAAGACACCTTAACGACATGGACATAGGATGTCGTAAAGTTGTCGTAAAGATGTCGTAACGATGTCGTAAAAACGTCGCCAAACTTTGTGCTCTCTGGGGGCTGTGTCATTTCCACCTTAATGCGCTACCTCAGGCTTGAAAATTAGCCCGTGTATTACTCTGACAAGCTTTTCTCCTAGAATTCTGAATTTTCTGATTCCATATTTTAACCACAGAATATAAATGCCTAAATACAGGACTAAACAGAGCGATTTTTTTCGAAAAATGGCCTGGTTCTTGTTTTATTCCAATTACTTGAAAATTGATTCATTTTGCGCCTGGGAAATAGCAAACCGCCACCATGGGTGTACTCATGATGAACATAGTACTCGGGCCTCTGTCTGGGTATGAAACAGCAGGTGGTCTAGAGTGTTATTTTTTCGATAATACTTAAAACATCGTAAACCCAGGATCGAGACGATTAAAAAAAAATAGAAGAAAATCGGTTAATCCGTTCAATTCCTGGATATACCTTTTTTCTCTCTTCTCCGATTTTACGACAAAAAATACTGAAAAAAAGATGCTGCGTCCAGAATTGGAAACGGTTGAATCGGAAAATTATGGAATTTCCATTTATTTTATTTTCATTTTCTTATCCTATCTTTCTTCTTGAATCTTTATTTGTTTCAAATACAACGGCTTGCGTCAAAATGAATGTGCTCTTGGTCAGAATTGATTAAATTTTTGGCTTCAAGATTCATATCTTGTGGTTCAATTTCATTGCTTTTCATTCGAAAAATTAAAATATTATTCACAGAACGCGGAGGAGCCTACTTTTTCGAGGTGGGGACCTAGCCATAGAATTCTAAAATTAAATGGCACAATGTGTACAGTTTATATTATGTTAAAATTGAATAAAAGTTATTAATGTATTTCCAATCGATTTACAAGATGGAGTGTTTGCGAAATAATTCCATACTAATCAATTTTATTAATGCAAATAATTAAAATGTAATTGAGCAATGTTTTGCCTAATTTTAGTGATTATAAGAGGTGATCATTATTGACGGGTGATTTATTGTGGTATTTATCGAAAGACGGAAGCAAATGCAAGGAAGTTAGAAATATGGCCCGTACAAATTATGGTTATACGTTTGTATTTACCTTGAGCTCCGCGCTCGGTCTTTGTATATTTCTTACACTTGTGCACAGATTTCTTTAAAGTAAAGGTCAAAACGTCGACAACAATAATTTTGTGATAGTGATTTCTTTTCTGTTAAAGCTCCTTTGGCCTTAACGATTACATTCTCATCATGTATCTCGTGCTTCGCACTCGAATATGTATCTCAACTTGTATATCATTTCCATAAATGTATATTATTATAATTCATAACATGCATTGATATTAAAACATACGTACTTTCATTGTCTCTTTTTAAAAAATGAGCATTCCTTAAAAAAATTTGTTATTAAAAATTTTACTGCAACTTCTGCGGATTTTTCAAAGACTGAATTTACTCATTTCCAATTTTATTTTTACGATTTAAAAGTAGCACATACGGTCGAAACATCAGCCTTACCTTTTTTCAACTTCTAAATTAAATCCCTACCTCAGTAACCAACAAAACTTCGATTAACGAGGGTTTGGGGGCGGGGGTGGGAGGCGGTCAGCCCACAAATATTAAGCGATTTTAACAAAAAAAATTGGAAAAAAAGCTGTTAAGATTTCTAAAAGAGTTGTCGAGCCTGATTTTTCAATTAGGTTTTCAATTTTTTATAAATAAACAAATAAGACAAAAAAATTGCCATTTTATCTATTTGACGTTCACAGTGCTCATCAATAACAGGAAAAGTCTTAAAATCCACTAAGTTTCATAAAATAGTATTAGCTAAAGATGTTCCAATATTCTACATCAAACAATAAAATTTTTTATAAACAAATTATTTGTTGAAAAAATCTTTTCTATGATCTTCTATAATTATACGTTTTTCCTAGTTGACTTTTCAATTTTTTCGGGCTACGTACATTCAAGTTTAAAATTTTTTGTTTTGTTGTGTTGGTACACTCATCACGATCATATGTTCACAGTTTTGACTATATAGCTCGTATTGTTTTTCTGGCAGAGGCGTAAAAGGTTAGAAGGGTTTGGTGTGCTCGGCAATTTTCTTCTTTCGAAAAAAATGGAGCAAAGAGTTTGCATTAAATTTTGT
>NC_046665.1:267377-271555 GCF_010883055.1 Belonocnema kinseyi | reverse complement strand
TGAAAACGTTCAAGCAGTGGAAGAAATGGTGTTGAAAAATCGCCGAATTAACATCAGAGAAGTTGCTGAAGATTTTGGCATATCGGTTGGCTCATGCCATGCAATCTTTTCGGACGTTTTGGGCATGAGACGTGTGTCCGCGAAATTTGTTCCAAAACTACTTAATTTTGATCAAAAGATCCATCGCATGGCCATCGCTCAGGAGATGTTGAAGTCATGCCTCAGCCTCCATATTCACCGGATTTTGCCCCTAGTGACTTTTTTCTTTTCCCAAAACTGAAGAGACCCATGAAAGGACATCGATTTTCAACGATTGAGGAGATAAAAACTGCATCGCTGAAAGAACTCAAGGCTATACCACAAAATGATTATCAGAAGTGCTTCGATGATTGAAAAAAGCGTTGGCACAAGTGTATTATATCTGAGGGGGATTACTTTGAAGGAGACAACATAAATACTGAGGAATAAATGAATAGTTTTTGAGAAAACCATAAAGTCAACTTATTTTTTGAACACACCTCGTATATATGGAAAATCGTTCCAAAAAAGTTTTTAACAAATAACTTGTTGTTAATCCATTGTTTTTGTATATTATCTAATATTTCAATATCTTTAACTAATGCTATTTTATGCAACTTAATCTATTTCAACCTTTTTTCTGTTATCAAAGAGCACCGGGAACGTCAAATAGAAAAAAAAGACCATTTTTTCGTCATATTTGTTTATTTATAAAAAATTTAAAACCTAATTAAAAAATCGGGCTGGACAACTCTCTTAGAAATCTTATTAGCTTTTTTTGAAATTTCTTTTGTCGAAATCGGTGGAGATTTGTGGGCTGTACACTATTTTGAACCAAACAAGTCATTTTTCTTCCCAATCTGCGGCACTCCTTTAAGTCCGAAAGAAAAAACTCCTTTTTTTAATAATCTTGTAGGGCATTAAAAAAGAAACATTTTTCTTCTCTTGACTTTTTTCATATCATGCGTTATTTGGCTTAAAATGTTGATTTTCGTGTGTTTTTCGGAATTTTGTAAATTCTATAACCCTGATAATTTATGATTTTATAACAAAAGTCGTTAGGATAAAATGATCGTCTGATTGAATACTATGAATATCCGTACAGACAACTTTTGATTTTTGAAAAAAAGTGGTCTCGAAAATTTTCAAAACACGCTCACTTTTTGAATTTTAACCCAAAATGGCTGGCTAACGAACTTTACTTTTATTTTTGGACACTAAAAAAGTATACCAAAGGCCAATCCAATCTTTCAATTCTTTCGAAAGTTATTGTGCTAACACACTAAAAATCTACAGACACACAGACGAACACACAGAAAAACACATTCGTAAAAACCTGTTTTTAGGATTCAGGGGATCTCAAAACGTGGACATTTGACAAAAACGGGGTGGGTCAAATTTTACAAAAATCTAATACCTTCTCTTGATGAAAATGTAAAAAACAATAATTAATTGTATAAACAATAAAATTAAGAATTTACTAATCCTCGAAATCATTGAATATTATGTTTAACTTGGAAAATACGATTTCAACAGTATTTTTCAATAAGTAATCATTTAAACAAGTTATATTTGCTTAAACAATTAAAAGGCGGTTCATCTATTCTTTGTATACACTATCCAGTCATGAAATACACTATTTAAATAGATTTCTTGAATGCATTTTTAACACGTTTAAATAAATGATTAAACTATCAATTTCAATATTTTTCGAATTTATAAGTTATAAAAAGATTTAATAATGAAAAATAGGTTAAATAAATGCTTTTGTTAAATTTTACTAAGTCGATTGAAAGGAATAGGATTTCCACGTTTTCTGTTCCGGTGGGGGATTTTTAGACGGATAAAAATCGCGTATTCATAGTAATACAAATTCTTAATTTTTCTGAATTCAGCCCTTATTACTGGGTAAAGAATGCGCATCTTTAACCCTTTTCTGGTAAGGTGGGGTTCGCATCCGACCCGAGCGTTGATTGTACCATTCCCCTCGCCCCTCCACTTTAAAGGGGTTTCTAGTAGTTAAAACCGTAGAAAGTTTCGAGATTTAAATTTGATAAGAAAGCTTGTCTGATTTACTATTGTCAGTACAATTAATTGTGTTATATTTGTTATTTTTTACTTAATAAGGATTTCCTTTTGTGGAAAAAAGTTCTTTTGTGCAAAATAATGCTGTGCTAATCCATTCTTAGTAGAAATAATTGAATATTTTGCGTTTTCTTTAACTTCACAATGACTGATCATGAATCATTAAAGTGCTTATTGTGCAATTTTTGTTGCTTAAAACCCCATTAATAGTGGTTCGGGTCGGATGCGACCCTACCGTACCTTTTATGTCTTTTCAAACCGACCAGTAGAGGGTTAAAAGAGACAATGAAACTACGTCTGTTTCAATATTTTTTAATGCTATTTCGAGGTGTCGCAAGCGTCATGAAGTTTTCAACGTATTTCCCTTAAGAAAAAAGGACGTTTTTGTAATTTTTATTCAGAATCATCCAAATTTGCTCAAATGAGTTGAAATTCAACACTTGTCTTGATAAATATCCATGTAATATGAACAAAGTATTACATTTTAACTAACACCCCCATAAGTATGTTCTATAGGGTTAAAAAAACTCAAACTTAGAAAGATGGGTTTTGCGAGTTTTCGACGCCAATTAGAACCTTTTTGGCGTTTTCTTGTAATAGGAAACAGACAATTAGATGTACGTGGATTGCTCAAACAATTGATTATTTCCAATTTTCACGTAGAGTGAAGCAATAGCTAATCAATGTGAAAGAAAATAATTGTTTAAACAATTTATTCTCATTGTTAATCATATTGTGTTTGAAGAATGATAAAAATCGCTGTTTTTCTGAAATTATTAACTTTTTGTGCACTTTTCACTTGCACTAAGCTGATATTCAATGGATGTTGTCAAGAATAATTGTTTAAAGAAATCATCATTGTTTATAGCTCTCTTGTTCTATAGTAGATAGTTGCGGTTTTTTGAAACTTTAGACTCTTTGCCCACTGTTACATCGTAGCAAAGTAACAATTAATTCAATTTAACAATAATAAATTATTAAATAAATTTTTATAATGGTTAAGAATATTGTCTTTGCTTAACGTTAAAAAGTTACGGCTTTTGCAATATTTTAAACTATTTGCCTATATTTTACTTGAAATGACTTAATAATTATTGAAATTGAGCAACAATAATTGTTATAAAAAAATGTTGTTAGTAATAAACTACATCTATTGTAATACTTGACACTGCGTTTTCCCCCTGAAATTTTCAACTTTTCGCCTAATTTTCACTTAATGAGGTAATAATAAAAGTAAGTTTACAAAAATAGTTGTTTAAGCAATTTGTTGTCCTCAGTAACTATCTCCTCTTAAATAAGTGCAAGTATAATGCGGTGTCACCGAAAATGCTTAACTTTGCTTTGCTTTTCTAGCTATAAATAAATGATAAATAAACATCGGAGAGAAACATATGTTAAACAATATCTTTCTGTCTCGTGGATATATTTTGCTGTAGGAAAGTCTGATATCAAAGTATGTGTAAGTCGAAATTTTTCTTTTATACTTTGCAATAAGCTTCAGACTGTGATTCAAAACAAAACTTTTACAAATTAAACGAAAAGTTTCAGAAAAAACCGCAACTTTTCAGCACTGATATAAGAGAAGATAGTTATAAACAATACTGAGCTATTTAAATAACTGTGTTTGTTAACTTGCATCGTTTAGAAACTATCTCGCATTCACAGAAAATAAAATAGCTATTGACAATAATAATTTATTTAATTAATTATTTTTGCTCGATGAAATTAATTATTAACTCCCCACAAGCAAATAGTGGGCAAATAGTTGTGAAAGTAAAAAAAAACGTAACTTTCTAACAATATTCTAATAGAATATTATTGACAATAATAATAATAATAATAATAATAATAATAATAATAATTTGCCTAGACAATTGTGTAGCACTGCAATTAAGTAAAAGCCTGTAATAATTTGATCTCCGGTATCTTACAACCTATTGTGCCATCTATATTATCCCTGGGACACTAAACCATTGATCCCAGATCTGAAACGAGACGTGGTCCAATACTATGACACGTCTATGTCCGTGTGAATATGGTAGGAGACGATATAAATGCCTGGGTTGCGCGCGCAA
>NC_046665.1:263277-267277 GCF_010883055.1 Belonocnema kinseyi | reverse complement strand
AGAGATTGGGATTTTAATATTTCCAGATTTCGATGCTGGGCTGGCGATTCTCATGATTTGAATACTTCGCGCGCCTCTTTAATGCGTGTATTTTGAGGTTACATTACTTCGAGTATAAAATATAAATTATATAAATATTAATACTATTATATATATACTATAAATGATAATATTATAATTATGCTATATTATAATAGTCTTATTTTTAAATCTTAATCCGCATTTGAAAGGAATTAAAGAAATTGGTGATTTTGGAATTCATCTCGTTTGGATTATTTGATTGAAAAATTAATTATTTTGTTGAAAATGTAAATATTTTGTAAAAAAAAGTCCTCTTTTTGATTAAAAATTACATTTTTCGGTTGAATTATCAACTGTAAATATTTTTTGTTTGCAAAGTCGTTTTGTTGTAAATGTAACTATATTGTTAAAAATCATAATTTTTGGGTGGAAAATTCGATCATTCACTTAAAGTTGAACTACTTAGTAAAGAATTTAATTCTTTCTTACTAAGGATTCATAATTATAGTTGAAAATTCAACTATTTGCCTTTAAATTAGGTTAAAAATTCAGCTTTTTTTGTAGATAATACTCTTTTTGACTTTAAAATTTTTAAATTTATTAAAATGAAATTGACTAAGAGTTAAAACTACTTTGTAAACAAATACGTTTTCTTAAACAAGATTTTATAATTATGGTAGAAAATTTAACTATTTCTTTAAAAGTTTAACTCTTTGATTGAAAACTCATATTTTTCGTTTAAGAAATTCAACTTTTTGTAGATAATTCGTTTTTTTACTTTAAAATTAAATAATTTCGTTGAAAATTCATGTATTTAGTTTTAAATGTCCTTTTTTGTAGATCATTAATTTTCTTGTTCGAAAATTACCTCTGATTGGTTGACAATTCAACAACTTTGTTGAAAATAAATTTTTTCCGTTAAAAATTATTTATCTTTATCTGAAAATGTAACTATTATAGGATTGATTACAAATTAATCGTATATATTGGTTAAGTTTGAAAATCATTTTTTTTTTGTTATAGAACATTAATCTTCATGGTCAAAAATTCACTTTTCCATTGAAAATTTAACAATTTTATTGAATATCGTTTTTTTCCTTGTTCAATTCAATTTCTTATCACAGCTTTTATCTGAAAGTTGAACTATTCCATTTTTGGTTAAACTTTATCCTGTAAATTGTATTAGTTAAAACACCAATTATTTGTTATAAAATTAATTTATTTGTTTTCGATTATGACTTGAAATATTATTTCAGTATAAAAAATTTTTTATTTTTATCCCATTCAATTTGATATTTTTTAATTAAAGAAAGAAAATTTCTTTAATTATCAGCAATATTTGACCGTTCATTTAAAACAATCCATGTAATGAGCTAAATTTTAAGTTTAAACGCTACAATTTTAATTTAAAGAAAGATTCAGAATTAATTTAAAACTTGAATTTATTTCAAATAATTTGAAACACGTTTTAGACTTTTGCAGATTTAAAAAAAAAACCTTTTTGAGAATTGTACAGTATTTAAAAAGAATAACAAAAATTGTTGTGATTGCTAAGAACATTGAAAATGATTTTTTATTTTGACAAATAAATTTGAAGTGAGTATTTGAAAACCTTTCAAAAATTAAAAAAAAAAAGAATCCGGAAGATTTTAAGGAAATTTTTTTATTTTGCAGTTTTTTTAATTTTAGGGAAAAAATCTAATTAACAGAACATATCAATTTTCAATCCAAAAGTTTACTTGTTAACAAATTTAATTAATTTTCTATCAAATAATTGGTGTTTTGACTAATACAATGTACAGGATAAAGTTTCAACCAAAAATTGAATAGTTCAATTTCCAGATAAAAACGATTAAATCTTAATCAATCATAGAATAGTTACATTTTCAGATAAAAAAAAATAATTTTTAATAAAAAAAATTAATTTTCAATAAAGTTGTTAAATTCTCAACCAATAACATGAATTTTCAAAGAAATTAATAATTATTCAATTTTAAAGTAAAAAAAAAACGAATTAATTACAAAAAGTTGATTTTTTTCGACGAATAATATGAGATTTCAATCAAAGAGTTAAACTTTCAACCAAATAGTTAAATTTTTAACCATAATTATAAAACCTTGTTGAAAAAAACAGTATTTTTTTACAAAGTAATTCAACTTTTAGTGAAATAATCGACTTTTAAGCCTAAGAAAATGTACGGTTCATATTTCAACTAAACAATTGCATTTTTGAACAAAAATGATATATTTTTAACGAAAAAGATTAAATTTCTACCAAACAAGGTCAATTTCCAACAAAATATATGAATTTTCAACAAAATTATTTAATTTTAAAGTCAAAAAGAGCATCATCTACAAAAAAGCTGAATTTTTAACCCAAAAATATGATTTTTCAACCAAAATTTTAATTGTCGACCAAATAGTTTAACTTTCACTTACAGTTGAAGTACTTAGTGACAAAATTAAGTTTTTCTTATTAAGGATTCATAATTATAGTTGAAAATTCAACTATTTTCCTTCAAATTAAATTTTTTGTTAAAAATGAATCTTTAGGCGTTGAAAGTCAACAATTTGATAGAAAGTTAAACTATTTGGTCGACATGTAAAATTTTGGTTGAAAAATCATATTTTTGGGTTAAAAATTCAGCTTTTTTGTAGATGATACTCTTTTTGACTTTAAAATTAAATAATTTTGTTGAAAGTTCATATATTTTGTTAAAAATTGACCTTGTATGGTAGAAATTTAATCTTTTCGGTTGAAAATGTATCATTTTTTGTCAAAAATGCAATTGTTTCGTTGAAATATGAACTGTACGTCTTCTTGTGCATAAAAGTCGATTATTTCACTAAGAGTTGAATTATTTTGTAAAAAAAATACTGTTATTTTCAACAAGGTTTTATAATTATGGTTAAAAATTTAACTATTCGGTTCAAAGTTTAACTCTTTGATTGAACTAATACAATTCACAGGATAAAGTTTAACCAAAAATGGAATAGTTCAATTTTCAGATAAAAGCTGACCATGAACATTAATGTTCTATAACAAAAAAAAATGATTTTCAAACTTAACCAATATATACGATTAATTTGTAATCAATCCTATAATAGTTACATTTTCAGGTAAAGATAAATAATTTTTTACGGAAAAAATTTATTTTCAACAAAGTTGTTGAATTGTCAATCAATCAGAAGTAATTTTTGATCAAGAAAATTAATGATCTACAAAAAAAGACATTTTAAACCATATACATGAATTTTCAACGAAATTATTTAATTTTAAAGTCAAAAAAACGAATTATCTACAAAAAGTTGAATTTCTTAAACGAAAAATATGAGTTTTCAATCAAAGAGTTAAACTTTTAACCAAATAGTTAAATTTTCTACCATAATTATAAAATCTTGATTAAAAAAACGTATTTTTTTACAAAGTAGTTTTAACTCTTTGTGAAATAATCGACTTCTAAACCCAAGAAGAAGCACAGTTCATATTTTAACCAAAAAATTGCATTTTGAACCAAAAATGATACATTTTCAACAAAAAGATTAAATTTCAAATAAAAAAGGTCAATTTCATTTTAATAAATTTTAAAATTTTAAAGTCAAAGAGAGTATTATCTACAAAAAAAGCTGAATTTTTAACCTAATTTAAAGGCAATTTAATTTCTACAAAGAAAGACGAATTGTTACCAAAATACATGATTTTTTAACCAAAAATGGTGTAGATTAATTCGCAGTTTCAAAAATATATTTTCAACGAAAGAGATGAACCTTCAAATAAAAGAAATATAATTAATTTTTCAATCAAATAATCCAAACGAGATGAATTCCAAAATCACCAATTTCTTTAATTCCTTTCAAATGCGGATCAAGCTTTAAAAATAAGACTATTATAATATAGCATAGTTATAATATTATCATTAATAATATATATATATATATAATAGTATTAATATTTATATAATTTATATTTTATACTCGC
>NC_046665.1:257362-263177 GCF_010883055.1 Belonocnema kinseyi | reverse complement strand
ACAATCTCACAATCCCACAATTAGATCTCTCACCTCCACACCCTTCCACACACTTCCACAATCCACTCACCTCAAATTTCACCACAATATCAGAAAAACTCATCATCCACAATTCCCACTACTTTACGCTTTCATACCGGAAACGGAAGTCCTTATCGTTACTATATATACAATTATTTACAACTATTTACATAAAGTCTTATATTTAGTTCCTTCTCTATTTCCTGTGATAGCGCAATTTATGACTAATTAGGAAACGAGTGAGCGAGCTAACGAAAGCGAGATTGCAGGCGAGAACACTTTTCAGCAAATTCCCTGCAATCATCTGATTGGTCGAATAACCTACTCCGCAAATCTGGTGCTCTCCTAATATGTATCCATGGGACTGCGCCCTTACTATTTCTTATTTTTCTATCTCCCGTTCCTTCCTGTCCTAGTTTGAGTGCACCAGATTTTTCACTATCTCTTCCCTTTCTTCATCCGAATCCCACCATAATCAGTTTATCTGTATTCTCCCATACTTAACCCATATTCTTCTTCTCTTTTTACATTCCTCTTGCGCTATGTTCCTTAACTTATGTCATAAACTAAGGGTGGTCCTATTTTTCCATTTACAGGGTTTCTGGAAGAGATTGAAAGCTAGGAAGTGAAAAAATTAAGAAAATCAAAGAAGGATTGTGTTTGATTGTTAAACTTGCAAATGTTTAAAAATTTTTTAAAAATATTTCTTTAAAGCTGCGTTTAATTGTAAATAATTTAAAAAATACATCTTAATATGACTAATATCACAAAAATGTTATGTATTCTGGCGTATCTCATTCCATTTACAAGATACGTTATATTCATTCCAATTTTAAACATTAAAAAAAGTTAGATATCCAAAATATCGAAACCCGTAGATTCCGAATTATTATGTTTTAGGCTGTTAACTTCAAAATTTAAAAATTATTTCTAAATTTTAATCCGGCTACTCCATTGAGATAGCCTAGCTCTCTGCTTGTTATTTATGATCAAATTCTTATTTCAATTTCAGCCTCTCTGCTTGTTATTTATGATTGTATTGTTATTGAAATTTCGGAAAGAACATTTTAAAGCATTCTGACCATTCAAAAGAGCTACCTGGACCTTTCAAAATATCTACTTTAGTGCCTGTGGAGAATTCCTCAGAGCTTCTGATAGCCTGAGAATCTTCAGTATATATTCTGAGATTTCTGTTGGCAGGGGACGGTAATGTGAATAGAGAATACTTGGAAAACGCTGCATTTTAATAAAATCGTCATTTATAGCTAACAATATTTTGAAATTCTGAGAAATTTTTACTAATAGTAGTAAAGCAATTTAAAAATCAACAAATCTATGTGGAATAAAAAAACGTGTTTTTCAAATTATTTTCTTCAAGCTGATTAAATCTGTCATCATATGAGAAGGTTTTTCTGGATAAAAGACGTATTCTATTTGGATACGTCATATAGAAGACTTTTGAAGGAAGAATTTTAATTTAAACACAATAGTAATAATTACACTTATTTTGTATAAGAAGAGTTCATTAGAATACAAATATTTTACTTAATTATTTGAAATATAATTTTTATTTATACGCATAAATTTTGGTTTTAACCTCTAATATAATTTCTTTTTCGTAAGAGTTCAGCTGATAAATCTCGCTTTTTCTTTTATAAAAGATATATTGACATACTATTTCAATTTCCTGGAAATTATTTAATTATGTCCTTTTCCAACGTTTTTGCAACATTATTTATAGTTACAATTCTGAAGCGCTGTGTATTTTGAGGTAACGCTGTCATTTGACGAAGCGTTTTCAAACATCACTTTGTTGTGAGCATGTGACTACAATGGCCGGATAATGCTCCGCTTGTAACATGTTACTACTTTGAGTGGGAAATATATTGTCACTGGGTGACCACCAGGGAAGTCAATAGTGACTGTTTTTCTGAATCTTGTTGCAACCATGTGACTCTTCAGACGAGTAACTGTGTTAGCTGAGAAATTATTTGGTGTTTAAATACCAAATTTCAGCATTAAAAACTTTTCATGCTTCAAAGTAAAAAGTTTTAATTACAAAAGGATTCAACTTGAGTGCTTTTAGATGCAGCTTACCCAGTGGGCACAAAATTTGGCGACGTCTTTACGACATCCTATATCCACGTCGTTTCGGTGTCTTTGCGATATCGTAAAGACATCGTCAGATCATACGACTTATTCACGATATTGTAAAGACACCTTAACGACATGGACATAGAATGTCGTAAAGTTGCCGTAAAGATTTCGTAACGATGTCGTAAAGATGTCCCCAAACTTTGTGCTTACTGGGTAGTTTTGATTGCTTCTAATAAAAAATTCAGCCTTAAGGCGCTTCCTCAGGCTTGAAAATTAGCCCATGTATTACTCTGACAAGTTTTTCTCCTACAATTCTGAATTGTATGATTTCATATTTTAACCACAGACAATAAATGCCTAAATGCAGAATCTCTCAGAGCACTTTTTTTCGAAAATGGCCTGGTTCATGTTTTATTACAATTAATTGAAAATTGATGCATTTTTGCGCCTGGGAAATAGCAAAACGCCACCATGGGTGTACTCATGGTGAACATAACACTCGGGCCTCTGGCTATGAAACAGCAGGTGATCTAGAGTGTCATTTTTTCGACGATACTTAAAACATCGTAAACCTAGGGTCGAGCCGAGAATTTAGATTGAGTGCCTGTCATGCCCCACTCAACTTTCCTATTGTTAGAAATTACAGTCGGTTGAAAGGAATTAGAAATTAGAAACTGAATTTATTTTTAATATTTTGCATTCGGTTCATTACATAGCGATAAGACGACTGAAAAAAGAAAAAAGAAAATCGGTTAATCTGTTCAATTTCTGGATAAACCTTTTTTTCTCTCATCTCCGATTGTACGACAAAAAATACTGAAAGAAAAAGATGCTGCGCCCAGAATTGGAAATTGGTAATTATTTTAACAATTATTTATTGTTTATTTTCAAAAATTTTTTAAAGTGAGGCAGAGATGTCCACTTCTTCTATATTGTTATTCTAATCAACTTTTTTTAGATGTTGTTTTCTGTTTGCTGTTGACGTTGCTTTCTTGATGTAAACCATCCATACTTAATTTGACATGCATTTTTAAAAAATCAATAATTAATTGCAAAAACAATAACAATAAGATTTTAGCAGAATTTACTAGTCCTCGATATCATTGAATATTATGTTTGACTCGGAAAATACGATTTAAAAAGTATTTTTCAAAAAGTAATTATTTTAACAAGCTATATTTGCTTAAACATAGCATAGGATACCAATTTAGAAAAAGTGTTAGAAAAATGTGCTACTCCAAAGAATGACTATCCATTACATTTCAATCATAAGATATGATTGTTTGGTCCATTTTTTGGGATTAAATTATAGTTCAAATAATTTACATTTCTGTAAACAATTGAAAATTGTTTTAAAAATAGTGAGAAATATTCAAATTGTCCACTAGTAATTATTTGTATGAAAAAGACGACGGATATTTGCTAAAAATTAACAATAATGAACGTAAAAATTTAGTTTTTTAAATTTTGGCTCATATTTGGGGTGCTGGGGGGGCGTTGAAAATGAAATTTATTAGTATGGATTTATTTTGCAAACACTCCATCTTGTAAATCGATTGGAAATATATTTATAATTTTTATTAAATTTTAACATAGTATAAACAGTAAACATTGTGCCATTTAATTTTATAATTCTATTGCTAGGTCCCCAACTCCAAAAAGAAGGCTCCTCCGCTTTCTATTAATAATTTTTTAATTTTTCGAATGAAATCAATGAAATTGAACCAAATAATGTGAATCTTGAAGCAAAATAGTTCATCAATTCTGTCCAAAACAACACATTTATTGTGACGCAGGCAGTTGTATTTAAAACAAATAAAGATTCGATAAAAAAGCTAGGAAAATTATGATTCTCTATGATTGCAGGATTTTCAATTTAAACTTTCTACCATGAAATTAAAGTAATTAAATCAATGAATGAATAAATGAATGGGTAAATGAATGAGTGCATGAATTAATTAATAAATGAAATGAATAAGAAAATGGAAATAAAATAAATGCATATTCCATACTTTTCTCATTCTACAGTTTCGAATTTTGGGCGCAGCATCTTTTTCTTTCAGTATTTTTTGTCGTACAATCGGAGAAGAGAAAAAAAAGGTGTATCCAGAAATTGAACGGAGTGACCGATTTTCTTCTTTCTTTTTTTAATCGTCTAATCATTATGTAATGAACCGAATGCACAGTATTAAAATGAAATTCCTTAATATTTGCTAATTTCTTTCAACCGACTGTAATTTCTAACAATAGGAAAGTTGAGTGAGGCATGCCAGGCACTCAATCTAAATTCTCGGCTCGATCCTAGGTTTACGATGTTTTAAGTAACGTCGAAAAAATGACACTCTAGACCACCCGCTGTTCCATAGCCGGCCAGAGGGCCTACGAACTATGTTCGCCATGAGTACACTCATGGTGGCGGTTTGCTACTTCCCAGGCGTAAAAATGCATCAATTTTCTATTAATTGCAATAAGACAAGAACCAGGCTATTTTCGAAAAACGCGCTCTGAGAGGTTCTGTATTTAGCCATTTATAGTCTGTGGTTGAAATATGAAATCATACAATTCAGAATTGTAGGAGAAAAACTTGTCAGAGTAATACATGGGCTAATTTTCAAGCCTGAGGAAGCGCCTTAAGAGATGAAATCTTTAAAATTAACTTTTTTTCGGAAAAAATCTCTTTTCGCTTCGCTCTTTTTACTTCTTAACTTTACACATCGAGAAATTATCGAGACCCCCCCCCCCCCCCCCCCCCCCCCCCCCCCCCCCAACTGAAAAGTACAGCCTGATTATAGAAATTTTTAACAGATTATAAAATTCGTAATAAATTTCAAATTTGTTCGTAAGATTCCAAAAATTTGAAACGTTTCAAAACTTTGAAGGAATTTTACAATAATTTAGGGATTTATAGGATTTAAACGAAAATTAAAAATTCTATGGGATTATGAGAACTTGCTATATATTCTAATCTATTAAAAATATTTGATTTTCTCAGGACTTGAGAGGATTTCAACGACGGTTTCTAGAGGTCAGTGAATTTCAACAAGTTTTAACAATTTCAAGGGCTTTTAAAACTTTTAGGATATTTTAAAGGATTTCAAGGTGTTAAAAGAAATTTTAAAGATTTCAAGAGATTTTACTGGATTTTAGAGGGATTTAAATATGTCTGTATTTTCGAAGGAATTTTGAAAGTTGATATAGGTTTCAAGATGTTTTGCGGAATTTTATTTTATTTTTGTAAAATCACTAGAGACTTTACAAGATTTTGTTAAAAAGTGTAAATAAAAAATAGTTTTAAAAACAGAACCATTGTTCTAACGTAAGTACCGACAAAGTTCCGGATAGGATCGGAAAAGATTCCGTCAAGCAAGTATTTTGATTTACTTTTTCCAATGTCTGCCTGGAAACTGGATAGAGCCAGATAGGCAACCATTTTCAGATTTAACAAGTACAGTTTCTGAATTAAAAACTGTTTAAGCTTTAAATTAAAAAAATAAAAAAGTGGCGATAAAAATGTTCAACTGGAGTGCTTTAATTTTCAGTTCAGTTTTGATTGCTTTAGATGGAAAAAATTTCATTCTTAAGAGATACTAGGCAATCTGATAAGTACCTGATAATTCTAAGAGATGGCATTAGTATTCACTAATGTGAACCATTTTCGTCGAGCTTGATCCTTCAAATGACGCCTGTCAAAACTTCA
>NC_046665.1:226449-257262 GCF_010883055.1 Belonocnema kinseyi | reverse complement strand
AAACAAATATAACAAAAATTGGATTTTTCAGGGACTTGTGACGATTTCAAAAGAATTTCAAGAAATTGAAAAAATACCAAAGATTACAAGGAATTTTGTCTTATTTTTTGTATTTCATGATATTTTAACATTATTAAGGATTTTCTAAGAATTTTGTAGTATTTCTGAAAATTCTGCAATGGATTTTAAAATAGTTTCTAGGATATCAGTCTTATTTAAAAGATTTCAAGAATTTTCAACGAATTTTTAGAGCAATTTGGGGAATACATGAAATGAAATTACAAGGGATTTTTAAGGTATTAAAGGAATTCAGAGATTACAATGGATTTCACTACATTTAAGTGATTTCAATGGATTTCAAAAGTTATGATAAGATTTCAAGGGAGTTCTACCGATTTTAAGGGATATAACAAGATTTATGAGTTTCAGGGTATATCTTTAAAAACTTGAAAAGTATTTCACGCAATTTTATGGGAGAGGACTGTCATTTCAGCCTTGAACATTTTAAAACATTTTCTTGTGACACTATTGAATTTTTCTAAAAGAGAGTGAGGCGGGGGGGGGGGGCGAGCCCGTTCGCAACAAACGCAAAAAGGCTGGTCACGACTCTGTACGGAATTCGCCCTGTGTGACAAAGCATCATTAGCAGGTGCTTCAATTAAATTTGTTATATTTTTTTTCACAGGTACGCCCATGAAATGCAGTGGAGAAAATGTTAAACTAGAACTTTTGATCCAGATAAAACGGCTAAGCGAGCAAAAATGGTCCAAGAAATGCCTTGCAATCTCGACCGATTTTCAAATTCTTCAGATGACATCGAAACCGATAAATTTGAAAATGACACTATACTGTAATTATTAAAATCAGCATAATGTGGTCCTTCTACTGCATCACCATCACCTTCACAGCCATTGCAATCCACCAATGATACTGATTCTGAAATTTGTAATATGGGAGAGCTCAAAGATTATTTACTGACTGATGGTGAGAGTATCATGTTCCAAGAATCTGGTCTCAAGATATGAGAGGTAATTCTCATAATTCTTGGTATTTCTACACGATTTCACATCAGTGTTACAAGGGCTGACGTGCCTTGATTGAAGCAACACAAGTGTATGCTGGGCCACAATATGCTACTTGGAACAAAAGTGACTATTACTTATCGAGAATATTCGATCAACCTGAAAGCGTTATAAAATACCACTTCTACCTGAATGTGTGTTGCAAGGAACTAGAGGAACCTGAAAGAAACTTTAAAAAACATGACACTGTTTGTAATACATGTTTTCGTCAGTTTACATTATTGATAAACTCACCGGGCTATTTTCTATCGATAGACGTAAAATATCAGATTATTTCCTTATTGAAAATGAAAGTTGTTTGGGACGGTTTGTTAAATACTTTAAAGAATGCCAATACTGCTGACTGCACTGAAGGAATAATGAAGGATGTTTACGATTGACTTCGGTATAAATTAATCGTAGAAGAAATGAAAGATGACTGCGTACTCTTAACGTTTTCATTCGCCACAGATGGGGCACCCTTGAATGAACGCACAAAAACTTATTTTTGGCCAAGGCTTTTATGTATTAATTAACTGCCTGCAAAGTTAGGTTAAAGTATCCCTTTTTAGCAGGTTTATGGATGGGAAAAAAATAATCTAAACCTGAGATGTTAAATCTGTACATGAAATCACTTGTGCAACAAGTGAAGATCTTAGGAGTCGTTGGTTTTGTCATTAGCATCAATCAATGGGGAAAATGTTCAGAACGCAAAAAGAAAGCGACAAAAGAATGTTAAAGCAATTAGGGGTTTGATAGGATTTTCTGTTTTAACCGAATTGCAAGGATTCGACATGGTACGGGGATCTTTTTAGAAATTACTTTTATGCTGATTTAATTGGAGTTCTACTTTAATTATTGCATAATTGGTCTAATTCACACAGCCCTGTTCATTTAACGAAGCAAACAGCAAGTGGCGGTTAATGAAAAACTAATGAAAATGACTCCGCCGCAAAGTTTTAGAATAACTCAGCTAGTTAATTTTTTATGCATTCTCTTGTTTAAAAGGAATTTTAAATGACTATACTCTGCAACATTTTGCTTTATACGTCAAAAGTCTGTATACACTTCTTCCAATCGGGTGGGCACAAAGTTGGGCGACGTCTTTACGACATCGTTACGACATTTTTTACGACATCCTATGTCCATGTCGTAACAATGTCGTAAAGACGTCGCTAAATTTTGTGCCCACTGGGAAGTATTATAACTGAAGAATTGCAGAAAGATGACTAAGATCTTCGCCAATTTGTCTAATTTTATGAAATTAATTACGTAGAAAAGTATATGACTTTTAATGTTCACACTTTGAAGCATTTAATTGACTGTGTTAGATGTAGCGGACCGGTTTAACAAATTCGACATTTTTATCGAAAATTTGCCATCTACTATTTAAAGGAATGTGTACACGGACCTAAAGGTGCCTATGAATAAATAGCAAAAAATACCATGCAAAGAAATAATTTTCAAAACCTTGTATCAGCAATGGTTCAATCTCCTAGCGCAGGGGTCTCCAAAGAGCGATCCTGGTGCCTACTAAGGATCACAGCCCAGTAGGTCGGAGCTACTCAGCTCTGACCCAGAACTGTCAAAATTCTTTACCTGATTTGAGCCCCTTAGAACCCTTAAACTCGAGACCCTCAATTAAATAGGAAACTTCACGCTAAAATTGGAATCTTCACGGTAAAATTGAGAATTACAAAATAAAATAACCAATGTTTAGTTTTTGTTACTATAATAATATTAAATGAAATAATTAATGCAATTTTAATGTTTTATACTCACGATTCAAATTAACTGAAAATCAATTTGTTTATGAATAATTACAAATTTTATTATTAAATTAAGATTTAAGTTTATCAAAAATATATTTTAATTTTATAATTATTATAATTACATAAAAAATTATATCCTAATAAAATTAAGTATTTAAAAATAATAGTCCTGATATTGAAAACAATCCATTTTTAAATCCACAATAACCAATTTTTGAATATTAAGAGTTTATAAAAATTGTTAAATGGACCTAGATAATTTATAACCCTATCAAATCTAGCATATAAAACAAAAATTAATAAATTACAATTAAAACTCCTCGGAAAAGATACTTGACAGAGTTTATATGTAACTTAAAATCTTTAAAACGAAGCAATTTGAAGTACTATTAATTTGAATGATTAAAAATTTGTACTAATTTCCAGCAGTGACTGAATTCCTAACTACAGGCCTCGGACTCACCACACTATTATACTATTTTAAACTTTTTTGAAACAAAGACAATATTTTTCTAATATTTCGAAAAAAATACACAAAATACACTATTTTCAAATAAAAAAGTCCATTTTTCAATTAAACAAATTAATTTTCAGAAAATGCATAAACTTTTATCCACATAGTGGAATTTTCAACTAACATAAATTTTTATCAAAAAGGGCGAATTTTTAACAACTTACATACATTTTCTACTAAATAATTGGAACAATTGATATGATTTTAGTACAAATTTTACTCAATTATTTTTTCGTTCTATTTTTTCATTGAATTTTTTCTAAATAAGCAGTTTCATTTTGAAATAAAAAAAATATCCATTTTTACCACAAAATAAAGAAGTTAAATTTGCATTGGGGACAATTAAATATCAATAAAAAAACAAATTTGTGCAAATCATTTTAAGTTTGTATGAAATATGAGTCGAATTTTTTATCCAATTCTGATGTTTATAGTCAATAGTACGAATTTTCCACAAAACAGTTAAACAAAGCGGTATTAATTAACATTATGATTATATTTTCATGTACATTTAATACATCAAAAAATAAATATTTTCTTTAATTTGGAATGATTATAATTTTAAAGTTCTGAATTTTCATGTTCAACGTTACACTTTCAACTTTTTTTTCAAAATCAGATACTATATAATTAACATTTAGAAGGGATTGAGTGTAAAAACAGTTTTAATCAAATTGTTAATGACTCAATATTTAAAAATTTTTAAATAAAGTTTGCAATCGTTTGGGTTTTAACGATCTGGAGTTCAAATTTTTGAAACATCAATACTTTACATTAAAAATTATTTTGTATTCACAGTTTTTGTAAACATATACATTTTTTATTTATAATACATTTGTTTGACACTTTGAACGGTAAAAATGAGGGAGAATTACTTGTTTATTTATTTCAGACAAAATTATCGCATCAATTTCGTCTAAAAAACAACAAATTTGTTCAAACATTACGTTTAATTTATTGTGCCGAAATAGGTTTATGCGACGTCGTGTACCTAAATTTTTGTGAAGTAGTTTTGAGTTGCATAAAAAAAACGTTCAACGTACTGCGCTTGATGATGTTGAGATAAATCATTTATTCGAAGTGGAAAAAATAGGAGATAAAGAAATTATCAAAATAACAGACTTGAAGGAAAAGTGTGCACATTTACAGATGGATATTGGTACTTACCTTTGCAAGTTAGCTAAGCGATTTGAAATTCAATGGCAAAATGCGATTGTCGTTATTTACTACGAAACATGATAATTATAGCCAGTACTTTAAGTATTAAACAATTTGTTTTTAGACGTGCGTGGAAGCATCACAAATAAAAGAAAAATAATATTTTGATTTCAGTAGTATATTTCTTTGTTTCAATGCATGACATATTTATGAATTTTTGCAAACCCATTCTTAAGCATACTTTGCATATGGCCGGCTAGGATTTCCTCAGGTGAATATTTTGATTTTCTGTTTCCAATGTACGCTTGAATGCCAGATAGATCCTATTAAAACGCAGTTCTTGTGTTTAAACGAGAACTCTAATTTAAGCTCCAACAAAATTCCAGATGGGGCCGCATATGATTTCGTCGGATGAATAATTAAATTTCTTGTATCCAATATTCGATTCGAAGCCGTATAGAACCGGATGTAAAACCATTTTCAAACTTAGATGAAAAGTCTTCTAACTTAAGTTCGACAAACTTCCAGATAGGGTCGCATAAGATTTCATCGAGCGAATAATTAAATTTCTTCTATTCGATATTCGATTCAAAGCCATATAGAACCGGAAAAAAACCGTTTTCGAACCGTTTTCGAGAAATGTTCTTGGGCTTGGGTGAAAATTCTTTTAACTTAAATCCGAAAAAGAGCCGGATAGAGACGCAGAAGATTTCATCGGGCAAATAATTTAATTGCTTGTATCCGATATTCGCTCCAAAGCCGTATAGAACCGGATGGAAAACCACTTTCGAAGTTAGATTAAAAGTCTTTCAACTTACGTTCGATAAAGTTCCGGATAGGGTCGCTTAAGATTTCTTCGGGCGAATAATTTTACTTCTCATATCCGATATTCGCTTCAAAGCCGTATAGAACCGGATGAAAAACCACTTTCGAACTTAGATTAAAAGTCTTTTAACTTAAGTTCGATAACATTCCGGATAGAATCGCATAAGATTTCGTCGGGTGAATAATTAAATTTCTTGTATACGATATTCGTTTCAATGCCGTATAGAACTGGATAGAAAACTATTTCCAAACTTAGATGAAAAGTCTTCTAAACTTAATTTCGATGAAGTCCCGGATAGAGCCGCATAATATTCCGTTGGCCAATTTATTCAAATTTCTATTGTCCGATGTTCGCTTCGAAGCCGTATAGAACTAGGTTGAAAACGGTTCTTGAACTTGGAAGAAAAAAGTCTTCTAACCTAAATTCCGACAAATTCCCGATTGGGTTCAGATAAAATTCTATTTTTCATATATGTCATCTGGATGAAAATCCGAATAGAGTCGCTAGTTTTCCGCTTGAGATTTTACGAACCGGAAGAGATCCAGATAGGGACGGACTAAAATTCAAAGTAGGCTATCCGCACCTTTATCTCGTTTTGTATCTGACTCTTATCAGATCCTATACATCATTTTAAGCAGGCATAGTATCAATTATCAACACAAGGAACAGCAGTTTTAGAACTAATGAATCCATTTTTATTAATATTCGGTATACTACAAACGTTATCTTTTCCTGTTAAATATAACTTAACATTTTTAACCAAACTTCGGAAATAATAACCGTAATAAAATCGGCGTTTGGTGTTATTTCCCACCTGTGGGAAATTGCGCAAAAACGAACTTAATACAAAAAATCTTTTCAACTCTCATAATAATGTAATCAATGAATTCGAAAAACCAATTAAAAGTTTACACCTATATCGAAGCCAGTTTCATGAAAGACAGCCATTTTCTACCGTCCGCGAAGAAAGGGACCTTAGGGTTAGTAGGCAAATTTTTCAGTAGAAGCAATTGGAGAGGCGATTGAAGAGGCGGTCGAAATCAAGAACTCAGAGAATGGAGGACAAGCTCCGGAACTCATCCCCACCACTCACGACTACAACTTCTTGCTCCGCGTTCAACCAGTCAGTCGAGCTCTTGAGTCACACGGAGACAGAACAGAAATATGTGTAGAAAGAGATGGTACTGCATTTCTCGGGCCGACCGCACGCTTCAAAATAGGCCCACTTACGCCTCACTTTGCAGCTTGATCATAGTTCCAATTTTGCAGATAGAAATTTAATTCTTTGTTAATATGAAAAAGCCATTCAAAAACTATTGATAGCATACAAAAAATTCAAATCGATTTTTTAAACCTAAGTTCCCTTTCTTTGCGGAAGGTCACATTTCATAAAAGGACTAAAGAGTCCTACCCACAGCATAGTGTAATAAGGTTCAACAATACTATATTACATCACAAGTAGGGTTAGGCACGTCTTTATCACAGGGAGGTCAATGTTCGCAGAATGAGCTGTAAACCTATGGCTGTAGGCCGTGGTTTTTCTCGTCCTGTGAACATTAAATTTCCCGCGTTAAGACGTGTGTAAACCTGCGAGTCAAGTAAGATATTTTACTCGAAACCACCATACGTTATGAGCCTATAAAGCCCCCTGGAAAGTGAGGGTCTGAAAGTCCTTTGCCGAGATGATGGGAGAACGTCATATGAAATGAATGTTAGACTTCTGGGGTAGTTTGGAACTAATTAACTGCCGCTAGCTGGACGGTATGGTAAAGGGATATCTTAACGCTCACTTTTCTGGGGCCATAATACGCTAATAACATGGTGGTTTCAAATAAATACCACTTTTAATAATCATCACTAAACCCTAGATTTTAATAGTTTAAAAAATATTAATTGTTTGAAAACAAAATTGTCGTTCACGTTTTAAACAGGAATAAATAAAAATTTAACGTTGCAAGAGCTACGAAAATAAGACTAATTACTTATAAGAAGTATCGTATTTAAAGGGTGGCAGTATAGTACTAGATAAGCAACATTTTGATAGAAAATTAGTATATTATATAAAGAATAAAATAATAAAGGTTGTTTTTTAACGTTGTTTTTTTTTTAATGTGGCCGTTGAAACCACCGATTTAGTGAAGATGATGCTCGATAGACGAATCATATCGAAAAAGTATAATTTCAATTGGCCAATATTGAACGCGTTATTCGTAAAATTTCTCAAGTCGTTCTCGACAAAGTGACAAAACATTGGGCGACCAAATAAGATTTGTTAAACGTAATCGCGGTGGAAGTTTGTCGGAAATTTATTTAAAAGATTCAATTGCATACTATACGCTACCAAAATAAACAAACAACAATTGTTGTCCACGAATTTTTGTGTATTTTATTTCAATTAAAAAATAAAACCGTTTAAAAAACACCCTTTAGTTACAATTTTAACGTCGTAAATACTTTTTTTACCTTTTGGCCTTGATATTGCTTTCAATTTGTTTATTAATGAAATTTCATAGCGAAAAAATATTTTTGTTAATTTTTAGAAAAAAATGTTTCGTGCCGTGATGCCGTGATATTCTGTATTGATCTTCTCGTAACAGAATCATTTTATTTTAAATCAAACCTTTTTTTATTCTCATTTAGCATCCATATATCTCGGGAGAAAGTTTTTACTTTAGCAAAAAATTAAGAATTTGTTTTTTAATAGCTATCCAAAGTCGATTTTGAAAAACCGTAAAATTGTTATCTCAACATTTTCAGTAAATTTTCTCGGAAAATGATAACTTATTTTCATCAAACTTTATTTACCCGTATAACCCTACAACTACTAAAGAATACTTGCCAAGTCGAACACGCCCGGAGGTATTTTTTTAGCCACGTCCCATCCTTCTATCCATTGATGACCTTTCAGTGTCACGAAATAAAATATCAAAAATTTGAGGTTAGCGTATCAGATAGGTACTCTCATCTCAAATTTCGGACAGTTGATTGTCTTTCGGGACACTGAAAGATCGTCAATTGACAAGATAATGGAGCATGGCTGAGAAACTACATACAGTAGAAGTCGGATAACTTGCCGTCCAATAAGTGTGCACTCCCCTTAAAATTTCATCACACGTACGGCACGCACAATAATTGGGGTTCTCTCACTATGTGTGCTATTTTGCTCATGATGTGCGTCCATGATTTACGCATGCGTGCACCCAGAGCGTGCTAATAGAGGGGGCATCCGATTTGTCCGAAATTCCTGGAATTTTCCGCCCCTACAGCCTCGAAGTTGGAAAGTTATCGCACTTGTACTGTACTAGACTTGAAAAATATTACTATTCTGACATTTATGAGTTAGTTTTACGTTATGAATATTTTCTCGAAAAGGTTGTCTGCATTCCCATGACGTCATAATAAAATCAATTTAAACTTCCCGCTCTTCGGTCCTCTTCTTTTAATTGATCGGCCACTTTCGCGTGCATGACCGCACAGCCCTTACAGGGACGGTGGTGGGAGGTGAAGGATATGTGTACGGTAAAATAAGTGCATATAGGGACAGGTTTGCAATGCTGAATCAAGTTCACGTAACTGTACAAATAAACAACTTGCTTTGTACATAAAACTAACACATGGTAGGTAGCTTACACGTAAATTAATTTTGTAAACAAAATTAGCTAATATAAGTTTCGTTTTTTACTGGAATTATTATATGATGAATTCCGCTCCTGCGTAATCATGGTTGAGAACATCATTCTGGTCGACGAAAACGGCATGTTGGCGGGTGTACTCCTGCTTCTTGTAGTTTAATTTGTCTACGATTTTGGATATGAATTAAATTTCTTTCGCGTATTGCATGATAATCCTCGAGATGCAACTGACCAAAGAGCAGAAAAAGGGCGAATGAAGATGAAAAGTCGCAAAATGAAACGGGTTGCTCGACTTTGGCTCAATGGAATAACGATTAAAATGGAAATATGATTCGTCATCGTATTAATTGCGTAATTTATTTTCGTCTCCTAATTTTGTTATTTTCCCATAATATCGAATATTGTAGTAAAACATTTTTTTTAGTTTGCAAACGATATATTTTTCAAAATACGTATCCTAACATTAAAGCACCAATTTCATCTGGTAAGAATTATTTACAAAATGTTGACTTACTTTGTTTTGTAATATACACTGCTTAAATTTTATATAATTTAAAAAAAGTAAATGACTTTCATTAAACAATTCTCGCTAGACGTAGATGCTTCCATCACGTGCTAAATTCCAAGTACCAAGTACTCCCTAAATGTCTTCTGAATCCGAATCCGGGGTTAGTTGGACCCCATAAGTTCGATTCCATGGTTTTCTCAATGTTGACCTTGGGATGACCATCATCCCGACCCGGTGGGCTAAAAGTGACCTCGAATTCGGATTTAGCGAAAAACCGTCTGAGACTAGAGCTTTCCTCCGGTCCAATGGTTTTTCTTCATGTTGACCTTCAATTGACCTTGATCCTGACCTAATGGGGTCAAACTGACCCCGGATTTGGATTGAGCGACCTCAAAAACGTTTAGGTATGGTGGTTTATCTCGGGCAACAGAAAAATTTTGTTATGTGGGGCTGTGAGATTTCTAGAAGGGAGTATGATCCGAATTTTACTGGATACTATTTTGAATATGAGGCGATTCAGCCACTCAAATAAATTAATTAATTTTTAAAAGTGCTTGATAAACTCTCACTTTCTTTAGAATGGATAATCCTCTCTCTGTGTTGAGCTAGCGTTTAATCTGAATAAGACATTCTTAAAATTATCGAATTGAAATATTCTCTTAGTTTTAGTCATTCTAATCATCAGCCTACTTTTTTAGTCGATAAAGTACGAGTGAACTAGCGCGCTTCAGGCCTAATTTCAAATAAATAATTTAATATGACTGCCTTAGGAATGAACAAATAAACTTTAAAAATCGAGTTTTATGTTATATTACATACATATTGTAATTTTCCTGGATCAAAGTCGCATACAGATTCAATTGATCAGCCAATCAGAGGCTCTAAAAATACGTACATTATGTATCATAATGAGTTTGTTGAGTGTGTAAGTATCACAATATTCTAGATCAAAACAAAGTTTTAAAAATTATAATTCTGAGCACACTATAGGTCTAATCTTCTCCGGCTGGAATAGCGTCTTCTAGTCTCTTAATAAATTTCACTCGCATTTCGGTCACAATGTCGTTCTTTAGTTGATCTTGTACGAACCACGCACCAATCTCCATCTGCACCATTTCACAAGCACCACGTAACACGCCAGTTAGAATATTGCAATATTTCAAATGTAAACAATTATCAGGGAGTTCTACGAATTCTGTTAGTGGATTGGATTCAAAGCATAAAGAAAACTCATCTCCAGCGGCACTCCAGTTTGTAATAGTTGGTGTGATGCCAAGGTATATTTTGAAAGCAGTTTGAATCTTCTCTGCTGTATCCCGAAAATCGTAACACCGACCAGAACCTGTGCGAGCTAAGAAGTCTTCTATCAACCTAATTCCCATGTTATAGCCCATTCTGTCTAGTTGCTTGTTGACATCTTCTACATTTTCGTAGTCCTTTAACAATTGTGCTACGAGAGCACCATACGTCAATGTAAATAGCTCTGAATTCTGAAAATAGAAGCAAATATATTAATAGATGAGGCGGCTGCCTGAGGTAGAAGGAAGCAATAAATATATTGGTACTTTAGGGTGCAAAAGAAGAAAAATTAATATATTATTTTCTAAAAATCCTACGCTCCTAAATTTATACTCTTTATTAAAATAATCCAGCCTATTGGGATCTGAAATACAGCGATTCAGAGTAGAATATAAATATATATTTGTAATGCTAAGATTTAAATCATCAAATTAAAAAAAAAAATCGCCGATAATACAGAAATAGACGATCTAGGTACGAAATTCAGTCCGAGGAAAAGCAAAAGTAAAACATTTTGCTCTGTTTTCGGATGTTCAAGCAAGGCTAGCAAAAACTTAGACGTTAGGTGTTATCAAGTTCCCTTGTCTAAGATAAAAGTGGGTCTGAAGAAATAATCAATCGGAGAAAACAATGGCAAAATATTCTAAAGCTGGAGAAGAAGGTAACCTCAAACATATGTGTGTTTGTTTTCTGAATTTTAAAAGTGAGGATTACTCATTTTGAACAGGGAAGTTCACATTGATATCTACATAATTTTATTTTATAACCTCAAAAATTTGATAGGAACTAATTACAAGTTCTCCAAGGTACATTAAGCAAAATCGTTTTTATCTTTTATACATATCGAAAATATTTTGAAAAATTGAGCTCTGCCTGGCTGAAGTTTTTTTTTTCAAAAACTGCCAAGAAAATATTAACATTATTATTGGAGTCAATAATTTCCTTCTTTGTATATAAAAAAAATGCTGAATTATGGTCTGAAAATGTATTTTTTGTAGATTTCAGTGCAGGGAAAAGGTACTTAAAACTGGTACCATAAACTGAACGATTGTAAACAAAAAGCAATTAGCTTTATGCTCATTCGATCATCCGGCTGTTTTCTATAAAATAATATTTGTCCAGCGTGTAACAATTTTTCTCCTTCCACAAAATTTTTACACGAAGGAGTGGATAACGTAAATTTACAAATTTCAACAATGCTGAGCAACATCTTTGACATCCTAAGCACGAAAAACGATTAAAATTCATTAACAACACAATGTATCAGTTGCAAAGTGACTCCGTTGTCTCCGGTTATCTTTGTTTAAATCCCCCTTCGACGTAATGATTTCAGATCCCAATACTATACTATAAAATTCGATATCATTTCACCACCTAGAAGATTACGGCTGGGAAATTGAAATCCTGTTGACAACCAACATACTCCAACTACTCCATCTGCATTCTACCTTATTTTCTCATTAGAGAAAGTATCATCGATCTCCAGCACTCGTAGTACGATGAGCCAAAAACCATTATTCGGCCAAAGTGATTTAACGAAGAGGAAGGAATACATTAAAAGTTAAATACGAAGAAGATGACGGAATACATTGCACGTGTTCGTATTAAAGTGACAGATAATAGTGAAATTCACGAAATATTAGATATTTTAAAGTTTTCCAAGCTCAAAAATGATTATTTTTGATTCAGATAAGCGGTAAAAATGCATATTGTATCCACATATAAACCTTCTTAATGTCGACCCTATGGAAAAGTATCTCGTGTTCACGCGTTCATGTTAAAGTGAAATTGATCATCGTAAAATTCACTTAATATTATATATTTTCAATTATTACAAGCTCGAAAATGTTTTCTTCTGCTCTGGATGAGCGGGTAAGAAATGCATATTGTATCTACATAAAGGGTTAGAAAAAAAGATTTTGAGCATGTAATATTTAAAAATACTTAATATTTCGTGAATTTTACGATTATCTGTCACTTTAACATGAAAGCGCCAACCCAGAATATTTTTCCATTGGGTATATACTAAGAAAGTAGAACTTGCATGCTGGTGGCGGTAGTGAGAAAGTGTGCAGTGACAAGTAGTGAGGAGATTTTACGGACTTTGTCTGGAGGGTGTGAGTGGAGTATGAGGGTTGTTGGTGGCGGTAGTGAGAAAGTGTGCAGTGACAAGTAGTGAGGAGATTTTACGGACTTTGTCTGGAGGATGTGAGGGTGGAAGCCTAGCAGGTGAATATGATTGTGAGAGGTGAATTTGGGAGTTAGAAATTAATTTTCATTGTAGTTGTGCTTGTGGGATTTGACTAAATAGGGAAAGTGAGATAGGTTGGCAAGGAAGCGAGGTAGTTTCGTAGTCAGGAGTTTGGGCCTTCATGGTGGTCAAGGGTGGTTTTCGTAGTGCTAGGGGATTTTAGGGGAGAGAAAAGGGTGCCTGCACGGGCTCTGAGGGGTAAAATAGTTCAAAGAAAGGGAAAATTTGGGGCGGTAAGCGACTGCCGCCTTGAGAGACATCTGTTGGCTGCAGTAGGTACTTTTTGCCTGGATAGGTCTCAGTTACCGACGGAAAAGCGGGAGGTGTTTAGCGAAAGTACTGGCAGTGTTAGTAGTGAATGCGATGGGGAATAAATTTCGAACAGGCCACGACGTACAGTGGGCTAATCGAGAATTTACTATTCAAAATCACCTACAGTCTGCAATTCTTCACCGATTTTCAATTTTTTTTAGAAGTGATCAGCAATAGTTGCGCAAGAGCGTATATGGATTAAATTTTATAATTTTTATTATTTTATATTTTTTATATTAATAAACAAAGAGCGAAAAGGGGACATTTTTTCATTATTATTTTTCACCTTTAAGTGAGTAACTTAATTGACCCCACTCTCGATGAAAATGAATGTCGATGTATCTAAAGAACATCAATAATTAGCAAGAAATTGAATCTAATTGTTATAAACTAATTATAATAACAAAAGGTCAACATCATGGGAATTTGGCTTGCAAAGTATATTTGTAAGTTGAAATTGCTTAATTTTATGTACCCGATCATATTTGACCATCAAAATTTGTTGTCTGGTTTAAGTTGTTTACTTTATAAACAAATTATAAAAGCAAATGCACAGTTTAGGCATTTATTGGCAGAAAGTAATCTTTTTTCTTTCTTAGTACTTTTAAATTATAATTATGAAAATATTTAGTGATAAAGATTTGTCATTCAATATTATTTGTTTATGTAATAAACAGATTTTATAAAAAAATGCAGTTTGGTCGTTTACAGACAGAAAGTAATAGTTTTTCTTGCTAATCGTCTTCAAATTATGTAAGTGGTAATGTTTAGTGGCAAAAAATTGTTAATCAATATCATTTGTTTATTTTTTAAACAAATTTGATAAACAAATGCATAGTTTTACCATTTATAGACAGAAAGTGATCGCTTTGCTTTCTGATCGTCTTAATATATTTATAGTGGTGATGTTTAGTGCTGCAGACTTTTTATTCGTTATTATTTGTTTACTTTATGAACAGATTATACAAACAAATGCATAGTTTAGGCATTTATTGTCAGAAAGTAATCGGTTTTCTTTCTTAGTACCTTTATATGAATACTATGAATACTTATCATTCGATTATATTGGTTTATTTTATAAACTAATTTAATGAAAAATATAAGTTCAAAGTAGATGAATGTTTTACGTAAATATGGGTGAGGTTGACTGAAATAAATAAGTTCTTCGTAAACACCACAAAACATTTAAAGTGATATCATCTAATGGCAGTAGTAAAAAAAGATTTCTGCTTGTCCACAAATGACTAAATTATGCATTTGTTTGTAAAATAAATAAATAAGATCAAATAACACATCCTCATCATTAAACATCACTAGTAATATCATTTGAAGGCGATAAGAATCAAAAACTTTAAGTTTATATCTATAAATGACCAAACTTTCCATTTATTTATCAAATTTATTTATATAATAGACAAATAATATCGAACGAGAACTCATAACCACTAAAAATTATCACTTATATAATTTGAAGACAACAATAAAGGAAAGCGATTACATTCTGTCTATAAATGACCAAATTATGAATTTGTTTATAAAATTTGTTTATTAAATAAACAAATAATATCGAATAACCAATCTTTATCACTCAATATTACCACTGATATAAATTAAAGATACTAAGAAAGCAAACCGATTCCTTTCTGGCAATAAATGCCTAAACTATGCATTTTTTTATATAATTTGTTTATAAACTAAACAAATAATAAGGAATAACAAGCCTGCAGCACTAAATATTACCACAATAATTATTTAACGACGATCAGAAAGCAAAACGATCACTTTCTATCTATAAATGGTGAAACTATGCATTTGTTTATAGAATTTGTTTAGAAAATAAACAAATCATATTGATTAGCCATTTTTTGTCACTAAACATTACCACTTATGCAACTTGAAGACGATTAGAAAAAAAACTATTACTTTCTGTCTGTAAACGACCAAACTATGCATTTGCTTATTAAATAAACAAATAATATGGAATGACCCATCTTTATCACTAAATATGTTCATAATTATGATTTAAAGGTATACTACCATGCAAAAGTTTTAGGACACCTCTTTTTTATGACTGAATAAATTCTCTTAATTTTAATTGTGCCAGAGCTAAAAAAATGTCTCTTTAAGAGGGCTGTGTACATGGGCTTTTGGAGACATGTCGTTTAGGCGTGATTTCTCCTAAAGTATTGTGAAAAATATGACTCATGTCGTATGTCTGGATTAGGAAAATAACGAGCTATGACTATGTTTAATCAAAAGTGAAATAATGTTTATTATATTTAAAATATGATTGTTCTAAGTTACCCGACTTTTGAAGGCCAATTTATCGGCTTGTGATGATTATTTCGAAAATTGCATGTTACATAAACGTAGATAAAGTCTTTCTGAAAACATTAACATGTATGAAGGAATTATTGCTTTTAAATAAATACTAAGAAACATGCATAAGCGAAAAGCATTTTTGGGTTAAATTTAAGGCAAGTAACTACCGATCCTTGCAGCCAAATGCTAGAGAAAGCGTTGAGCACGCCCACGCTGTTGTACTCAATGCAGTACATACCCTTTACCTCATCCCGGAAAGTTGATTCGAATGATATATACTTTTAGAAGCGACTTTTTGCATGAAAAATTGAATGTAATAATTCTTCAAAAGCAGGGTAACTTTGACCAATTCTATTTTTGATATAATAAACATTATTTCACTTCTGATAACACATACATATAGCTCGTTATGTTCCTAATCCAGACATACCACATGTCATATTTTTCACAATACTTTCGGAGAAATTACGCCTAAAAGACATGTCTCCAAAAGCAAAACAACCCATTCCAAGCATAACACATCATTTAAAATTGTGAACAATGCTTTCATATAAAATAGTCGTAAGAAGTAAAAATAAAGTTTGAAATTTTGAAAATGCTCTATATGAATTATCGTCTGATCGAAGCATATCACGGAGATAGTTTCGAAATATACTGAAATATTACTTTAGAAATTTTAACCCTTTCAAAAAATAATATTTGACAAATTTCTTTTTGTTGCGTTCCTCGCTTTCGGAAGCTTAAATATTCATAACTTTCTTTGAAAATTGTTTCATTCAACCGATAAAATATACACGTCCTCTGAAACACCTTGCAAAACAAAATATTTCTCCGGGAAGGGATTCTGCAACAAAGGGAGCAGAGTGAGTTGTAAATTTCGTAGGTTGCTACAGCGTCAATAAATTTCGCCTTGTTTTGAGATGTGACACATGATTCACATACAAAACTCATGTCTTATTATACTAAAGGTGAAACAACACTCTCTTATTCATATTCAGTCAATTGTATTGGAATTTTTAAAGTATCACAATGCACAATATGGAACATTTGTTTTTCGAATTTGCATACTTATCACCCGATATACGTACAAATTCACCCAACAATTACGGCTTTTGATTTTTAAAAATGGGAACTAATATTTAGATGTATCTGAAGCCTAATAATATATTTGCCATCAGGGAAAAATACGTTTCTGCAAAAGTAGAGTTCAAATAAATATAAATTTTCAAACAAAAAGAAACGATTTTGTAACAATATAGGTAAATTTTCGACAGAAATTCCGTTTTATCCATAGAAAAAAAGAATTTTATTAAGAAAGGAATGGTTATGAAACATTTTATTTAAATTTGTTTAAATTTAAATGGTTCATTTCCAATTTTATTTTTCACTATTCAAATTAAAAATACACATCCTATCGTACGGTGGTTCCAAATAAATTAGTAGAAATAATTTAGGCGAAAAATTTGCTTTCATAAAATGTTTTTGCAGCGTCTTTCCTTTTTCAAAAAGTAATTTTTTTTATTTATTTTGATAACAAGAGTTTTTTACCGCAAGAGTAGATATATTTTGGTTAAATAACTTTTTCATTTTTTTCTTGGTGTCATTTTTCTAAAAATTTTATTTTTTTATTTTCAATCTTACTTTTTTCGGATTAAAACATGTAATCTTATTTATTTCTTGTGTATGTACTCGTCCTACCTAAAAATGATCATTAACAAATTTGTACATCCGTTTTTGGTGAACAACTTTTTTCTATGACTTTTTTTTTTCGTCTCGTACCAGTAACAAAAAAATTAATGATTCTTCTTCGAATATTATTTTTTATGATTGACACAAACGCTACGTGTCCTATGAAAAAGTTCTTTATGACAATGAATGAGTTTTACTTTCTTTGGATGAGGAACTTTTGTCTATTCATTTTTTTCACAAGTTCTGTCGCTTGTCTCAAAATTTAATTTTTTAAATTTTAAATCCTTTTTATGAATAAAGCGAAAACTACGGGTCATAAGAAAAAGTAATTCATAAGGAATTGGTAGATCTTTTTTGGATGCACGTTTTTTGTTTAATCATCTTTTCTGGTATTTTTTACAGTTAAACGGCAAAATAGAATTTTTCATGCAAGGCTCACCTTGCTCCCCCACCCACACTGTTTCATTAGGTCCTCAAAAATCCCGGAGTCAACAATTAGAGTTGTAGTCCAGGGAATGAAGGGTTTTTTCACCTCAAAATTTTAGAATGAAACGAGATATGCCATGATGTAGTGTCCATGATTGGGATGAAGGCCTATATATTTGCAGGCAAAAATATTTGTTCATAACGAATTGCGCAATGTTTAAAGTTAGCGAAATCAGATGTTATGGAGCTTGCGATGAACGTATTGATTTGCGATAAAACAAGTTAAATCATTAATTAAAGATGTTAAAAAGATCTTTTATTTGGTAGGTCGCACAATGAGACTGTTTGATTTGTTCTCTAAAAAAGTAATAAAAACCGGCAAAAATGGCCATTTTGCAAAATCTAGTTATTTTTGCGAAAAGTACCTGCACATCCATTAAACTCTCTGGAATAGTGTGTTTTATGGAGCTGATAGTATATGCAAAATTTGAGCTCAAAATAATAAATAGTTTTCGAGAAAAGCTATTTGTTATTAAAAAAGGTACTTTTCTTTTGGTGGGGATAACTTTTTCTTAGCAAATTTTGATCCTGAAGAGTTATAGTGTAACGTTCGCTTAGCCGCTAATTGATTTTTAAAAATTAAATATGTTAAAAATGGCTGCAAAAGAATAGTACGTTTTTGTCTCTTAAACAAATGGAATAAATTTGGTAATTTTCATCATAAACAATCGGAATTACAATCAATATCAACTTACAACTTGCGCATGATTTTAAGATTGGAATATTTTCTGGACGTTATTTGGGGAGGGAATTAATGTTTTTTTTTGTAACAATTATTGCAGGTGTAATTTTCAAGATATACAGATGAAATTGGTAAATATTAAAATAAGGTGACTTTAGGGTTTTCTCAAAAAGTATTCATTTATTCCTCAATACTTATGTTTTCCCCTTCAAAGTAATCCCCCTCAGATATAATACACTTGTGTTAACGCTTTTTCCAATCATCGAAGCACTTCTGATAATCATTTTGTGGCCTTGAGTTCTTTCAGTGATGCAGTTTTTATCTCCTCAATCGTTGAAAATCGATGTCCTTTCATGGGTCTCTTCAGTTTTGGAAAAAGAAAAAAGTCACTGGGGGCCAAATCCGGTGAATATCATTATTAACTTCATTCAACATCTTCTAAACGATGGTCATGCGATGGATCTTTTGATAAAAACTAAGCAGTTTTGAAACAAATTTCGCTGACACACGTCTCATGCCCAAAACGTCCGAAAGAAAGCATGGTATGAGCCAACCGATATGCCAACATCTTCAGCAACTTCTCTGATGGTAATTCGGCGATTTTTCAACACCATTTCTTCCACTGCTTGAACGTTTTCATCTGTTGTTGACGTGCTGAGACGTCCAGGGCGAGGTTCGTCTTCGACACCCTCTCGGCCTTCTTGAAACAGCTCGTACCACTTATACACATTTTTCTTACTCAGAGTAGACTCACCGTATGCAACTGTCAACATTTCAAGAGTTTTAGAGCACTAGATTCCATTTTCCACACAAAATTTAATGCAAACTCTTTGCTCCATGTTTTTCGAAAGAAGAAAATCGCCGGGCACACCAAACCGTTCTAACCTTTTACACCTCTGCCAGAAAGACAACACGAGCTATATAGTCAAAACTGTGAACATATGATCGTGACGAGTGTACCAACACAACAAAACAAAAAATTAAAAAATTTAATGTACGTAGCCCGCGAAAATTGAAAAGACACCTTACTTTTTGAACACACCTCGTATATACTTTTTTATATTTTCACTAATTAAACAATAACTGAAATAACTGTACAATATAATGTAAGTATTAATTGGTTATTTTATTATTTATTCAATAATGTTTATACAATAATTATTAAAACCCTTGGAAATCCCATGAAATTGTTTACATATCTTGAGAATGCCATGGAATATTTAAAAATATCATAAAATATTCAAATTATATTTTATGAATGCATGGAAAATGTATTGAAGTACATTGATAGTTGTTAAATCCCTCAAAATCATAGACAGCCTTTAAAAATCTTATGAGATAATGTTAAATATTTTGAAACAATTTAAAACCTCGTACATCCTGTAAATTCGTTTCATATCTTCAGAAATTATAGAACATTGTTTACCCTAAAGTATTGCAAAAGCTTTAAAAATACATAAAAGTAATAAAATTAATAAAAAAATTCCTTCGAGTGTTTTCAAATCACGTAAAATACTTCTAAATAAAAAACTGGTGATAATGTCTTTGTAGTTTATAAAATACCATAAAATCTTGAAAATTTCTTTAAATTATTGTAATCGCTTTCAAAGTTCTCGGTGTCTTTATAAATTTATCAATTTTAAACAAATCTTTAAAAATATTTTTAAGTCTTCAAGATAATTCAAAAATAGGTATAGACGTGCAATGGATTGTGATTAACGCACGAATTAAGATATTGAATAAAACGTGAATAATGCTATTTTTTACATCATCCTTATGTAAAATATATTGTTTCTTTTTCTATAAATTTTAAACAATTCGCCATCCTAAAGCAGCAATGTTTCATAAATACAATTTTAATTACAATAAATGTTGCCTTGTGATGATTATTTCTAAAATTTACAAAATAGGCTAGATCCTATATGAAAAAGGTACGGAAACATCCGCCAACGGTTTGCCAGTACAGATCCAGTACAAGGCATCATTGTGAAGCATTACCAGCCAGTACTGGCCGAGTATAGATGCCCAGTACTGCAACTCCGGCAATCTGCGCCATTCGTGTATTTTCATTGACGTATGTGGTATGTCTCAATTCGTAAGTAAATAATGTAGAAGGAATATTTGTCAAATTTTAATAATTGATATTGATATTAAAAACATATTCCGCCATATGTTTCGATTAGAAGAAAATTGAAAAAGAGCATTTTCAACGTCTCAAACTTTATTTCGACTCCTTACGATTAGTAAATGAAAAACTATTGTTAACAATTATTACTTGTGCGGTATGCTTGGATTCGTAAAGGAGTCAAGTAGATAAAGCTTTAAATATCAACTGAGATTGAAAATATTGACCGATTTTTATCAACCTTTTTTTATTTACTCAGAATAATATAACGATGCTAATACAGTATATTAAAATTGAATTAATTATTATTGTACAAAATTCTGATTTTTCTCCGCCGTGTCTAATCTCAAACAATAGGAAGGTCTCAGGAAGCCAAAAACCGTCCGCTCGACAAACTACCACCCACTGCACAGTGATCTGAAACGCCCAAAAATTACAAACTGGCGGACACTTCTTCGATATTGTTATCAGATTTGCATGAAACTTGATGTATGTAGGTTTTTAGAGTCGCTGATTCCAAATTTGTAGTCATATTTTACAAAAACAAAATGGGGGAGACTTTTTGAAAATTGTGATTAGATTCGCATAAAACTTAGTTTAAATATGTTTTTGGGGTCGCTGATTTCAAATTTGAATTCAGATTTTTCAGAAACAAAATGGCGGCTACGTTACAGTAGTCCCGCACTCGCCTCTTACTTGGCCAGTCAGTCTCTCCCGTTCTCTAGCGTCGCGACCACACACAAACAAATCGATTGCATCGAGAATCACAGAAAGTCGCATCTGAATTTTTTATTTTCCAGACAGTAAGAACTTTACTTGAATTATGAAGCTGAGAAAAACGCGGAGTTTCGCGGAAACATAAATTTTCGCACGATTTTCGGAAAATTGTTAATGTAGAACATATAAACAATTGTTACACAAAGTCAATTGTTAGAACATAACAGCAACCTTGAGGTGCTTCCTCCATCTTCTTCTTGAAGATTTTTGCACATTCGACAATTCCTGTGTGCACTTTGAATGTTGTTTTTCTCGTTCCTTGTAGTACGTTGTACAGAGCACGATGTACCAAGGGCGACTTTCAGACGCTACTACGCGTCTCGTAGGCACCCCATGTATTTGCTACCGGCTACCACATACAAAATCTCTCGGGAAATTTTTTTTTTTTGAGGTTTTGCCTGAACCAAGTTGACGGTCCCCTGATGAAGACTTTCTCCGAGGTAATTTTTTTCAAACTTTTTTTACTACGTAACCTTTTTTCTGAAAATATTCCAACTATGAATGGCTGTCAACATTTTTTTGTCACTAACAAGCTCCACCCTTTTGGGCGTGCTTATCATATTTCTGTCTCTCTTGCACACTCGACTCTGATTTATACTCGTAAGCTGTTGTGATACCATGGAAAAATACCTCCAAAATGAGTAAGGTAAATGGAAAATATGTTACTGGAATATACCAGGATTAGAGAGAAAGGATAGGGAGTTTATGAGAAATTTAACACAATGGGATGTTGTAATAATGATGGAGGCTTCGATAGATGAAAAGGGATGGGAAAGAGTAAGGGGAAGGTTACCAAGAGGTTAAAAATGGCAAGTTCAAAATGCAAAGAGGAAGAATACAAAAACTTAGAGCAGTAGGAGGAATGGTGATGGGTGTAAGAAATAAATGCATAACAGGAAAAGATAAGAAAGAGAAGAAAAGACAAAAAGGATTAATAGTAGAAGAAGTAAAGATGGACGGAGAGAAGTGGAAGGTAGTGGGGGCTTTTGTGAACAGAGAGGGGGTGGGAGAAAGGGAGAGAGAGGGAGAGAGAGTTACAGTCCCGCAATTGTTTTAGAATATTGTTGACATGCAGAAATGCTTTTCAGGCTTATTAACAGTGAAAGCTTAGCACCTCCAAGCGCGTCGATGATAAGGACGATTACTTTAACAGAATATTCCGGGTACAATCGTCGCAACTCCCTTATAAGGTCTCTATATCTCTCTTTCTTTTCATTCTCCTTGGCATGTTAAGGTGGAAATGACACTGTTCTCCCACCACATCCAAAATCATTCACCCCTTGTGCTTTATCCTCATATCTAATTGGTTGAGAAAATCCAATATATATAAAAAAGTGAAGGTCAAAATTTGGCAGATAAGGAGAAATGTAGCAGAGAACATTCAGAGATTATTATGTTAACTTTGCATACCAATCCTAAAAAGAACTTTCTGATTTGTTACAAGTTATATTAAGAAAAAAAGAATTAAAAATTTGAGAACTCTGGACCGACACGTAAGTCTTTCCATATAAAATAACTTGTATTTTATATTAGTTTGATAATTGTGTAATGTTTAATAAAAATGTAACACGAATTGATAAACTCTGAGAATAAATTTTAAAACTTATTTTTAAATATTATTTTTCTTTGTAAAAAACCTAAAAGCAAATTAATTTAAACTTCAATCGTAAATAAACTATCGCATTTTTAACCTTACCTATAAATGTTACTAACATGAAAATCGATTTCCCTTGCGATATCGATTACGGCCGTACCTTTTTTAACGTGATCAATTATTTTTAATTTATTTTCAAAAAATTTATTTCTTCACCGATTAAAAATTTTTAGCCATTTACAAATTGAAACTAACTTAGTTAACAGATTACACTGAATGTCAAAATTTTTTTTAAATTATGTTTTCGTGTGAGCATTTTGCATACGCGTACGCATGCATGTGTCAGGATCGTCAATCTTAAAACAAAATTTCAACTAAAAGAAACAGAATATATAATGAAATTTAAAATGGGTTAAAATATTTTCCCTAGATCTATTCTTTTTCGTTTGTATTTTAGCGGAAATTAAATTTATAATAAAATAATTTAATGGAATTTTGAAAAAGTACTCATCTTGACGTTGATCGGCAATTCAATCGATTAGAGAAAGAGTATTCGTTTCCTTGCTCTTTTCTTCAATTGGACATGATGCTTTATACGAACATCCTTTCCTCCTTTATTTTCTATTTATTTTTTTTATTAAATTCCATTTAACCGCTTTTAACTCCCACTGTCTATTCTTTAAAATCTCTTAGGAATGCGAAAATTTCCTAAATCTTGTGAAATTCCGTACACCATGAATCCTGCGGATTAATTGGAGGTGCTAAAAATACTCTGCATCTTATTAAAAATCTTTAAAATCTCTGAAAATTTCTGAAAAAACTTGATATTCAATCAAATCCTTTGAATTCTGTCACATTCCTCGGTAATACCCAAAAATCCCTTGACTTTCATTTTGTTAAATTTCGAGGTTTTCTTGAAATCCCTCAAAATCGATCTTAAAAGCATTGGAAATAGAACAAAACTCCCTGAAGCCCCTTAAAAGTCTCGTGTGATCACAAGATTCTATGTAATCTGTTAAAATAGCTTAAAATATTAAAAATATTTATGAATACCGTGAATTCTTGTAAATAATTGAAGGTCCTACAAAATATTCTGAATCTTGTTTAAAAATCTCTAAAATGTCTGAAGGAACCTGAATTTTCAATAAAATCATTTTAATTCCTTTAAGAGTTATTCATTTAAGAGTTAATATGGCAATATGGCCGCTGACATGTGAGCACGCGCGATCTCGTTGTCTGTTCATCAACGTTATATTCTATGTTCTTGTGTGACTATTAGCGTTGTATCGGTTATAGTGATGTGTCAGCAGTGCCTTGTTTTTATTAGAGATGACTACTTTTTCATGGATGATTTTAGTTTCTGAGATAATGAGTTTTTTCTCTTGACTTGCTATAATTTTTGCTTGTCCTTTGGCTCTAATTAATTGAGTATGTTTGATTCTCCTAACTTCTAGTTACTTGTATAGTGGAACTTAATTTCAATTAACGTTATCGATAAGACAGTTGGCTACATAACATTATCGATCGCACAGAGCTGTGTGTCTATAAATAAAATCAGCTGTGCTAATGGATGTAAACAATAACACTCGCAATGAAAACCTGCTTGATGCTAACAACTTCTGTGCTTATGGGAAATGCAAGCAACAGATTAATCTTGATGATGGATTCGTAGAATGCAAGGGATGTCCTTCCCGCTATCACAATGTGTGTGCTTCAAAGGTTAGATGCAGCGCTGATGGCATTTTTCAACGTTGCTGCAGATCTAGATCAAACTCCCCGACTGAAGATGATAGAAGAAGTACGATAACTATTGGCACTAACAAACTTCAATCTATGCTTGATGACCTAAAAAATATTATGAAGACAGAATACGAAAAGTCACACAGAACTAAAAAGTGATTTTGAGAAAACGCGTATCTCTGTTGACAATCTTTTATCTAAAATTGAATATGTCTGTCCTACCGCATCTCAAATGGATATGCGTTTGACAGAACTTGAAAATAATGTTTTTGAAAATACTAGTTCTGTTGACTTACCCGAAATTGAGACTAAAGCGGATGTCTCTCCGTCAAGCAGTGATATCATTCAGGCCATTGACGTGCTTAAAATAATTAATCTATCTTTATCAATTTCTTCCTGTCAAGGTCAAATTTCGGTCAGAAGCAGATGCCTCATCAATGATTCAAGTATATGTCAGGATGAAGAAAAAGAACTCGATTCCGGATGCAATGAAGGAATATCGAATTTTCCGAGGTCAAACATTGATGTAACAACGCAATTTCAAGGAGCAGAAGAGGATACTAGACGAACGTCTTGCCAGAGGAGAGAAGGATCTCCGGATAACTTACAGAAACGACGTCCCCGTAATAGTTCCTGCCAAGAAAACGGAGAAAATGACACCCTAACGTCAGCTGTTCCATCTGTAAGGTTATATTACCAGAATGTTAGAGGTATAAATAGTAAGTTGCTACATTTAACCAATTCTCTTGATATTTGTGATTACGAAATTATTGCCTTCACAGAAACTTGGTTAAAACTATCTACTAACAGCGCTGAGGTGTTTGATTCGAACGTATTTTAGGTTTTTAGGGATGACCGAGTAGATAAGACTGGTGGTGGTGTCCTTCTTTCAATTAAAAAAATATACAACTGCGTAAAAATTATTCTTTCTGCTGTAATTCAAGCAGCGCCTTTAATTAACATTGTAGGGGCAGAAATTTATTTCTCAGCATTACGAGTGATTATAATAGTAATTTATATTCCACCTGTCATCTCAGTCCAAATTCTTGAGAGGATTCTTCTAGCTCTGGTATCTATCCGCGAAATTTGTGACCATAAATTTATTATTCTGGAGGACTTTTATATTTCCAACTTCAAAAATCATTTGACTAATATCAAGATTGATAACAAAGCAACTTTATTCACCTCTGTTTGTGAATACTTTGAGTTAAAGTAATTTAATTCAATTGAAAATTGTAATAATCGTTACCTTGATTTAGTTTTTGCTAACTTTGAAGTCGGAATTAATTACGTTATTGCTCCTTTCCTACCAGAGGATATGTACCATCCACAATTAAGCGTACAGCTTTATTTAAATATAAAAAATAAGAATTCCACACCAAAATTGGTAGATAACTCCAAATTCATACGGTATAATTTTAAAAGAGCTGATTTAAATTCACATTACATGAGTCTGAAGAACAAGGATTGGCCATCCCTATGGCTTTGTGATATGTTTTTTTGATATTGTGGTGAAATTTGAGGTGAGTGGATTGTGGAAGTGTGTAGAAGGGTGTGGATGTGAGAGATTAATTGAGGGATTATGAGATTGCAAAGGGGAGGTAAATATTTTGGAAGATTGAGACAGATTTGTGTGGAAGTTTGTTTGGATGTAGTCATAATGATGGAGATGTGGCTAGATGAAAAGGGATTGGAAAGAGTAAGGGGAAGGTTACCAAGAGGTTACAAATAGCAAGTGCAAAATGCAAAGAGCAACAATAAAAAGGGCAGAGCCATTCGACGAATGGTGATGGGAGTAAGGAATGAATGTATAGCAGGGAAAGATAAAAAAGACAGGAATGAACAAAAAGAGGGAGTAATAGTAGAAGAGGCAATAATGGGAGGAGAGAAGTGGAAGGTAGTGGGGATTTATGTGAACTGTGATATGCAGGAAAAAGCAGAGGAGATTAAAGAAATGATTGAAGAAAATAAAGAAGAGATTCGGATGATAATAGGTGGGGATTTGAATGCGAGAACAGGAGACAGAGGAGAAGGGGAATCGGGAGGAGAGAGGAAGAAAATCCAAAGATTAGGTACTAAATGGGGAGGGAAAAAAGTTGTTGAAGAGCTTGCAGGAGATGGGATGGTATATCTTAAGCGGAAATATAGAAGGGGGTGAAAAAGGAGAATATACACGCTCAGGAAGTGAAAGGGGGACGGTAACTGATTATGTGATAGTGGATGATGAGGTAAGAGAGAAGGTTAAAAAATTGGAGGTAGGTGAATATATTGATTCGGATCACTTTCCCTTAATAGTGTCATTAGAGGGACAAAAAAGCAATAGCAATATGAGCAAAAGGGGAGCAAATTTAAAAAGTGCAGGAAAAGGGGATTGGTCAAGGGAAGGAAAATAACAGTTTAGAGAAAAAATAAGACATATCAAAATGGGAGAGGGAAATGTGGACGAGGAGATGGGAAAAATGATAGGAGAAATAAAAATAGGATTAGAGTGCACAAACAAAAATGAAGTTATTAAAGGGGGGAATAGAAGTGGGTGGGATTAGGACTGCAAAGAGGAAAAAAGGAGGTCACGAAGGAATTAAGAAAGTGGATAAAAGAAAAATGTAATGGTGAAGAATATAGGAAAAAAAGAAAGAGTATACTGAGTTGTTTTATCAAAAGAAAGAGGAAGAGAATAAAAGGTTTGAGGGAGAGGCGGAGAAGGCTAGGACGGAAGAAGAGGTATGGAAGGTAGTAAATAGAGAAAGAAAAAGAAGAAAACGAGTAAACCAAGATATTGAAATGATAGAATAGAAAAAATATTTTTTGGATTTGCTAGGAGGAGTAGATAGAAAAGTTGTAAAGGGAGGAAAATATGGTAAAAAAAATTAGGAAGAGAACATTTAGAGGAAAGAAATAGTTAGTTTTAGGAATAGTGAAGGACGGAAAGGCACCTGGTATAGATGAGATTCCAAATGAAGTATGGAAATGTGAAGGGGAGGAAATAGACGAATGGGCATGAATAATGTGTAATCAAGTAAGGAGAGGAGAGAGGTGACCAGAGTTATGGAAAGAAGGAGTAGTTATACCAATAGTAAAGCAAGGCAAGGGAGAGGGGGTTAAAGATTATAGGAGGTGACGTTAATGCCAACACTGTATAAAGTATATGTAACTATTTTGTCGGAGAGATTGAAGATAGAAGTTGAAGAAAAAAAGACCGAGTCGCTGAATCAAATAGGGTTTAGAAAAGGAATGGGGGTAATGGACATCATATGTGTTCTGAACTATCTAGTAAATAGGAGAATTAAAAGGGAAAAAGGGGAAATGATAGCAATGTTCGTGGACTTGAGAGGGATTATTAAGGAGAGTATCAGAAATTTTTAGAGACAAAAAGCAGGGAAAAGTTAGGAGAGCAAGTAGGAGATATTTTCTGGTTGGTGAGAGGTGTGAGACAAGGGTGTTCTCTGAGCCCACTTTTATTTAATTTATTAATATCAGACTTGGAAGAAGAAATGAGGAGAAAGGGTTGTGGAGGAGTTAGTATAGGGAAGGAAAAGATATATACACTGGCATACGCAGACGACATAGTGTTGATGGCAGATGATGAAGAAGGGATGGCGGTATTAATTACAGGATTAGAGAAATACTTAGATGGGAAAAAGCTGAATGTAAATGTAGAAAAGACAAAGATAATGAGGTTTAGAAAAGGAAGGGGAAGGAAGAAAGAATGGACAGGGAGATGGAAAGGAATAAAGTTAGAAGAAGTAAGAGTATAAATATTTGGGATACATCTTGCAAGCGAATGGAGATCATACACCTCATATAAGAAAAAGGACAAAAAAAAGCAGCAGGGGTAATGAAACAGATATGGGGAATAGGAAAAAGGTTTAAAAAAATTGGAGAAGGAGAATGTGGTTATTTCATACGCTGGTATGGCCAGTATTGGGTTATGGAGCAGAGATATGGTAATGGAAAGAAAGGAAAGATATTGAGAGTTTACAAGAAAGGTATTTAAGGTGGACACTAGGGGCAGACTGGAAGACGCCAGGATATATGGTGAGAGAAGAAACGCAAAGAGATAAGTTAACTTTGAGAGCGGGAAAAAGGACATGGAAATTTGAGACGAAGCTAAGGAAGGGAAAGGAAGGGGAGTTGGCGAGAAAGTGTTTGATGGAGGTAAAAGAGAGGAGAGGGAGGGCGATCGAATTAACGAGTTGGGAAGAAGAAAGGAGGGAGTTCTTTAATGATAGAGAAATCGAAGACGGGACTGGAGTAAACTATGAAGAATTGGAAAAAGGGAGAGGGAAAGACAATTAATGGAAATATGGGGAGCAAATGAGGAATCAAAATACAATGAATGGTATAAGATGAGAAAAAAGGAAGGGGTGCCAAATTATTTAGAGATAGGATGAAGAGAGAGAAGGTGGACTAGAATAGCAAGATTTAGATTGGGAAACGAGGTAAGAGAGGGGATGTACTGGGAAAAAGAAGAGAACAGAAAGTGTAGAATATGTGAATGGGAGGAGGAAACATGGGAGCATGTATGGGAAGGATGTAGGAGAGGAATAAAAGATAAAAGAAGCTTGCAAGAAAATGTGGTAAGATTCTAGGGGAAGATGGATTAGGAGAAGAATGGATGAAAGAGTTTGAGGGTGCTAGAGGGGCGAATGAGAGAGAATGAAAGAATTCACATGAAAAAAGGTAAATGGAGGTGTAAAAAAGTTAAAGAAAAAGAAAACGGAAGTCGCTTAGATTAGAAGCGTAAAAATTTTAAATAATGGTAAAGTAAAAGTTAAGTAGACTAAGATGCGTTTGCGTTTTCATGCTCTCTCTCTCTCTCGCTTGCACTCTCGCTTTCGTTCGCGCGCTCACTCGTTTGCTAGTAAGTCCTAAATTGCGCTATCGCAGGAAATAGAAATAAGGAACTAGATATAAGACTGTATGTAAATAGTCGTAAAGAATTGTATATATAGAAAGGATAAGGTTGTAAAAAATTAGATATAAACGGAAAGATTGTAAGGAATGGAAGTCTTTAAACCCTTAGGGGACACATTATGAATAAAGAAGACTATGCATAAGTCTTACTATTTTGTTCTGTTCAAAAAGTTACGTGCTAGTGTTAAAAACCGTATTGAAGTTACATTTGCTGGTTTTACGCGCAAAGCAGAAATAAGCATAGTCTTAGAACCATCTTCATTTTGGTCATATTTCAATAGATCAAAGCGCGTTCATCGAATGCCAGGTGTAATAAGTTTTAATGATATCGAATATACAGCTCCTCAGGAAATAGTACAATTTTTTGCTGACTACTTTAGTAGTGTTTTCACTACGTCTACTGTTCCTACGTTGTTACTAAGTGAGGCGTATCAGCGACGAATGGGTGACAATATTCAATTTTCCGAAAGTAATGTGTCAAAAGCAAAAAAAAAGTTATTAAGTAAAATTACTGCTGGGCCTGATATGATTCCCGCTCTTGTAGTTAGGGATTGTGAATTTGTATTTAACCCAATTCTGACAAAAATCTTTAATCTAGCATTGGAAAGAGGTATATATCCTAAGGAATGGAAAAATACTAGAGTCTGCCCTGTATTCAAAAAAGGACTGAAATCTGAAGTTATTAACTATAGGCCTATTGATATCTTAAATCGGTTTTATAAAGTTTTTTAAGTATTCCTGTACGATTTTATATATACCCTTATTGCAAAAAATATATCAACATTTCAGCATGGCTTTATTCCCCGGAAATCTACCACTTCGAATCTACTAGTATTTACGCAGCATATAAGGGACTTCCTTCTCCAGTATGATCAGGTTGATGTTATTTTCACAGATATTTCTAAAGCTTTTGATAAAGTTGACCATGCTCTATTACTTGATAAAATTCGTAAAATGGAAATTCCCCACGAGCTCTTGCTCCTTATAACATCGTATCTTACTGATAGTCATCACTTGGTTCAATATGGCGCTTATTCCCCTCTTCCGTTTGTGCCTTCATTTGGAGTTCCTCAAGGTTTCAATTTGGGACCACTAATTTTTCTTATATTTATAAACGATGTATCATTTGCTTTGAATTGTAATCACCTACT
>NC_046665.1:205915-226349 GCF_010883055.1 Belonocnema kinseyi | reverse complement strand
CCAATTGCTAATCTCAACTCTTGCTTAAATCTTCAAGCTAATTTAAATTTATTCAGCAATTGGTGTAGATTGATCAATTTGAATCTAAATCCTTTAAAGTGCAAAACTTTATCGTTATCAAATAAAAATGTAGTACTGCTTTATAAATACTCCATTGGCGGCATTGAACTGGAAAGGGTTGAGGTATACAGAGATCTAGGTATTTTATTAGATAGCCGTATGACCTTCAATGACTACATAGACGAATTAGTTACTGGTACAAATAGAACTCTTGGCTTTCTTATGAGAGCATGTAGAGATTTTTAAACCACACAACCGCTAATGATACTATTTTTCTCACTGGTTAGATCCAAACTTGAGTATGCGTCTATCATATGGTCCCCACATACAAAAAATCATATAGCTGCTATTGAAAGCTGTCAAAGACGTTTCCTTAAATACCTAGCTTTTAAGGAGGACAAAACTTACACTCCTCGGGGATCTGATCAGCAAGCGCTACGCAATAGATTCCATATATGGGCTCTTGAAGATAGACGCAAATTCACAAGCACTCAAATATTGTTTAAAATTATCCGAGGACTAATTGATAGTCCATCATTACTTGCATGTATACCAATAAATGTACCGCGATTTACCTCTAGAAACTCAACTATGTTTTACTTCTCAAATTCTAGAAATAATACCTCACCGATTTTCAATATGTGTAATTCTGCAAACAAAGCCATGTTAATTAATAAGAATATTGATTTATTTTACTTGTATCTAGAAAAATTCTTGCATATTTTGCATGCATTTTTTGAGCACACGAACACAATGTAAAAGCCTACCTGCGTGCTCGATGTATATCTATTACTGTACATTGTACGTATTTGTAGCCCACTAATTGGTTCTTTGAACTGTTGGGCTTTCTTATTTCTCAAATAAATAAATTCCATCAAATTCCGTATAAACGCTCTAAAATCTCTTGAAATTTCGTTTTATTTAATTTAATTTTGAAGTTTTCTGAAAACCTTCATAATTGATCTTAAAATCGGTTTAAACCCCACAAAACTTCCTGAAGCGCCTTGAAATTTTCAACGGCCTTGAGTAAATGCGGACCTTGAGTAAATGCGGCGTAGAATGAGTTGCAGAAGAGAAGCGGTTTCCGTTTTCGTGTCAACGCAAAGAAGCTTTGGAAAAATGACGGGAGCGGAAACAGAAGACCGGCAGACCGTAGCTTTTTAAAATTTGATGTCCCGTGTTGATATTCTATTTTTGCAGTATTCATTTTTCCCTCCACCAGATTTGATTACAAATGTTGCCATCTTTGATTAAGAAGTTTTAATCTTGTTCTCATATTAACATATTAACAACAAGCCTAAAGTTCTACATTTTTCTGCATTATATCACGTTCGATAGTTAATCTAACAATTAATACCATTGTGCTCATTATAAAAATGTTTAATTTACAAAGTTTGCATAATACTATTATCTATTTGAAGACAAAAAAACATTCACCATTTTGTACATTTTTTTTAGCCTACAAATAATACTACATCAATTCATTGTAAATGCTTTTAATTGTATTATTAGATATACCAATTTCAATAAGATTTTTGTAGTTATACGTATAATAATAACAATAACAATAATTATTATTATTATAATTGAACATCCTTGCAAAAAATTTCAAATATTGTATTAAATTAACTTTTAACATCTTCATCTCAACAGTCACTTGACTTAGTCCATGGCTATGATAAAAAACCGGATTCACCATAAAAAAGGTGACCAAAAATTATATTGATTATTCATCAATATATGTAAATTTACATAATTATTGTATTATAATATTATTATAATACTAATATTTATATCAAGTATAACCCGCTCTAAAAGCACTCAAACCCGCATTTAGGGTGAATTTCCAGTTAATTGCAAAAAATATTTGAAAACCTCTTCAAATGTTTCAAATCCTCCGAAACTCACTCACTTCTTGTACATAAATTCTTTGAAAAACATTAAAATATTAGAGAATTCCATATAATATAATGAAGTCTTATGATATTTCCTGAAATGTTAGGGATGGATTAGAGGAAGAAGTCCATGGGGAAGGAGAGGGGCAGGGCGGAGAATGGAATGGAAAGGATTAAGGAAAGGGTAGAAAACTTACTAGGAGAGAGAGATGAAGGTATATTGGTAATGAGGGGAGACTTTACTGCGAGAATTGGGCGGGAAGGAGGCCTGTACCAGGAAGGGGAGAGCTTTGAAAGAAAATCGAAGGATAAAATAATAAATAAAGAGGGGGAGTTTCTAAGAGGGTGGATGGAGGATAGAGGGTGGGCGGTGGCGAATGGTATGGTAAAAGGGGACGAAGAGGGAGAATACACGTATGTGAGTAAGAGGGGTGTATCAGTGATAGACTACGTGATTATGAACATGCAAGGGTTTGAGGAGATAGAGAAATTCGCAATGGAAGGAAGGGTGGAATCAGACCATCAGCCATTGATTTCGTGGATACAAGGGGGAGGCTGGCGCAAAGCAGGGTGGGGAAGAAGGGTCGTTAGGGAAGAGGGTGTCATGGACGAGAGAGGTGATAGAGAAGTATCTGCAGCTATTGGGCAACTTAAGCTTTGAGGGGGAGACGGTGGTCGAGATATGGGAGGATCTACAAGAGAAAGTGAAAGGTTGTGTGCAAAAGAAGATATTTAGGAAAAAGAAGAAAGGAATCGTAAAGCCGTGGTGGGATGGGGAATGTAAAATGATGAAGAGAAAGGTGAAAAAGAAGTACAGGAAGTGGAAGGAAGAAACCGCGAGAAGGAATGAGTACGTAGAAATCAGGAAGGAGTTTAGGGCGATGTGTAAGAAGAAAGAGCAGGAAAAAGAAAAAGAGCTGGAGGAGGAGTTGAGAAGTGTTAAGACAGAAGGGGACGCGTGAAAGATGATTAATAGGTTTAGGAAACGTAGGGTGGGGATAAGTGAGAAGATAGGGAGCGATGAATGGAGAAAATTTTTGAAGGATTCATTTCAGGGGTCAGATACTCTAAAGAGAGATGAGGGTATTAGAAGAAACAGATTTAGATGAAGAGGAGCTGAACGACGAGGAGATAGAGAAGCAAATAGGGAAGTTGAAAAAATCGAAGGCAGCAGGGATTGACGGGGTTAGAGACATAAGCCTGGCTGTTTGGCACACAAGAGGTAAGGCAGAGGCTGAAGGGGGTAGTGAAAAATGTATAAAGGGGAAGGGATTCCCAATAGGGTGGAGAGAGGGGTTGATCATATCACTGTATAGGAAAGGGGATAGGGAGTGGCCGGAAAATTATAGAGGAATTACGCTCATGAATACTGCGTGAAAAATATGCGCGATGGTGTTAGCAGATAGGCTGCGGAAGGATGTTGAGGGGAAAGGAATATTGCCAGAGACGCAGGCGGGCTTTAGAGAGAGAAGGAGCACTATTGACAATATTTACGTTTGCAACACGCGGTGGATAGAGAATAAACCAAAAAGGGTGCTACAGTGTACGCGTTTTTTGTAGATCTAAAGAACGCGTTCCCATCAGTGGATAGGGGGAGGTTGTGGGAGGCAATGGAGGAGAGGGAAGTGAAGAGGGGCTTGATCCAGAGGTTAAGGGAGGTATATGAGGAGACGAAAGATAGGGTGAGAAGAGGGGAGGGAATTTCGGAGGGATTCCGGATGGATAGGGGGTTGAGGCAAGGGTGTCCGCTTAGCCCAACGCTTTTGGCAATTTTGAGCGCTGATATGGAAAGTAAGTTAGCGGCCGGAGTGGTAGTAGGAGTTAGGATAGGAGAAGTCAGGATATGGTCACTCGCATATGCAGATAACATAGTGCTGTTCGCAAAGAGTGAAGAGGCTTTAAAGGAGATGATGAAGAGGTTGAGACGTTACTTGGACAAGATTAGGTTAGAGTTAAATGCAGACAAGTCGAAGGTTATGGTGTTCAGGAAAGGAGGTGGGAGAGATGGGAGAAGGGATTGGAAGTGGAAGGGAAAAGAGGTACAGGAGGTGAAAGAGTTTGTGTATCTGGGCTTCCTGTTTCGAAGAAATGGGGGAGTGGATGGTCATATAAAATAGAGAGTGAGAAGGGCAAATGTGGTGATGAGGATAGTGCGGGGGCTGGGAAAGAGATTGTTCGCAGATGATTTTGAAAGGAGAATGAAATTGTTTGATTCGCTAGTTATGAGTGTCTTATTTTACGGAGTGGAGGTGTGGGGTTGGAAGGGAAGTGAGGAGGTAAATAGGGTACAGGAGAGCTATGTAAAGTAGATACTGGGGTTGGCAAGGAATACTTCAAACTATATTGCCAGAAGGGAGACAGCAAGAACAAGTTTAGGGATTATAACAGGGAGTCGAGCGTGTAAATATGAGGAGAAACTTTTGGAAGAGAGGGGAAGTAAATTGGTTAGGGAGTGTTGGTGGAAGAAGGAGAACAGACGTAGTGGTGCAAAGATAGATGTGGAAAGGGAAAGGTATCTTAGAACGAATGGATTGCAGATGAAGTTAGCAGCATGCACGAGGAAGGAAGGTATATGAGTTGGTTCAAAAGAATGGCATGGAGAAAGAGAGAGTAGAAAGAGAAGTAGAAAGAGAGGGTAGAAGGAGAGGAGAGGATAAGAGAGTCAAGGTCTAACGGAAACTATGTGTGGATTATGCCAAGGGAGAGAGCGCAATATTTGTGTAAGAAAGGGGAGCAAGGAAGTCAGGAACTTATAGCGAGAATGAGATGCGGGTGCATGGAGAAGTATAATAGGTTCTGGCTTTCTAGAGAGAACAGAATGTGTTAATTGTGCGGGAAGGGGGATGCAAAATTGGAGCATTGGTTGGAGGAATGTAAAGAGGTAGAAAGGAGAGGGATAAGCATGGAGGTATTGTTGCATGAAAGGGGTGACAAAAGGCAGTAGCATGGTTGAAGGGAGTGTTGGGTAAGATAGAGAAGAAGAGAAGGAAGGAAGAAGAGGAATGGAGAAGGAAAGATTAGTTAGGAAGGAAGGTTAGGCTATAGGAGCGAGCGGATTAGTTATAAGGTGTGGTTTGATGGTACTTTATAAGACGTAGTTGTAAGAAAATTATGTAAAAAGTGGAAGTGTAAGCAAGTCAATTTTTTAAGGCCAGCAGGCCGAAAATAAACGTTTATCTACCTATATTGCCTGAAATCCTGAAAAAAATTTTTAATAACTTGAGTGCTTCTAATATTCATTAAAATCATTGAAATCATCGGAAAACTGATAAAATCTCTTGGAATCATTTAAACTAGCCTGCGTACAACTTTATGGGTCCCATATCTTCATAAATTCTATTAAATTCTTTAAAACCCCATGACAATTTTTGTTAATGACATAAAATCATTTAAATCTTTAAAAATTCCTTTAAAGTTTTTTTATTCTTGAAAATACCTTGACAAGTTTTAAGATCCCTTCAAATAATTAAAATCGTCCGAAATCTTATAAAATCTCTTGAAGTCATTAAAAATACCCTCAAATAAATTAAATCCTCTGAAATCCCAAAAAAATGACTAAAATCAACTGAAAATTCCTTAAAATCTTTTTAAAATACACTCAAATATTTCAAATGCCTTGACAATTTTAAAACTCTTAGAAATTATTAGGAATTTAAAAAAATATTCTAATATCTTTCGTATCCTTTGTAATCATTTGAATTAATTGAAATATTTTTAAACCACCATAACACAAGATATTTAATATCCTGTGGTGCATTCGGTACTCCGTCATTTCTACGCGAACAATTCTGTTTAAGTTTAGAAGGTCAGTGCTAGACCACCTTATAAGCCCGAAGGAGTACGTGAGAACAGGGATGGCATATGCGTTGATTGCCCTGATTTTGTTCGCCGACTTGAGAAAACTCTTCATAATCAATCTGATTCTCGTAGTAAAGGCAGTCGTTAGGCTTGTCTTAACACACGTCACGATCATATGATCACAGTTTTGACTATATAGCTCGTGCTGTTTTTCTGGCAGAGGCGTAAAAGGTTAGAAGGGTTTGGTGTGCTCGGCGATTTTCTTCTTTCGAAAAAAATGGAGCAAAGAGTTTGTATTAAATTTTGTGTGAAAAATGGAATCCAGTGCTCTAAAACTCTTGAGATGTTGACAGTTGCATACGGTGAGTCTACTCTGAGTAAGAAAAATATGTATGAGTGATACAAGCTGTTCCAAGAAGGTCGAGAGGATGTCGAAGACGAACCTCGCCCTGGACGTCCCAGCACGTCAACAACAGATGAAAACGTTCCAGCAGTGGAAGAAATAGTGTTGGAAAATCGCCGAATTACCATCAGAGAAGTTGCTGAAGATGTTGGCATATCGGTTGGCTCATGCCATGCTATCTTTTCGGACGTTTTGGGCATGAGACGTGTGTCAGCGAAATTTGTTCCAAAACTGCTTAATTTTGATCAAAAGATCCATCGCATCACCACCGCTCAGGAGATGTTGAGTGAAATCAATAATGATCCTGATTTTCTCGGAAGGGTTATAGCTGTGGATGAATCGTGGGTAAATGGTTATGACGTCGTAACTAAAGCCAAATCGTCTAAGTGGAAGCATCCCGAGTCTCCAAGACCGAAAAAAGCACGTCAAGTTCGGTCAAATGTGAAGGTTTTTCTCACTGTCTTCTTTGATTACCGTGGCGTAGTGCATCAGGAATTCATACCACAAGGTCGTACGGTAAATAAAGAGTATTACCTTGAAGTTATGCGCCGTTTGCGAGAGGCGATAGGCAAAAAAAGTCCGGAACTTTGGAAAAACAATTCGTGGCTTTTGCATCACGATAATGCACCTGCTCATTCATCGTTGCTTGTGAAAGATTTTTTGACCAAAAACAGCACCACAGTCATGCCTCAGCCTCCATATTCACCGGATTTGGCCCCCAGTGACTTTTTTCTTTTCTCAAAACTGAAGAGACCCATGAAAGGACATCGATTTTCAACGATTGAGGAGATAAAAATTGCATCGCTGAAAGAACTCAAGGCTATACCACAAAATGATTATCAGAAGTGCTTCGATGATTGGAAAAAGCGTTGGCACAAGTGTATTATATCTGAGGGGGATTACTTTGAAGGGGACATAAATGTTGAGGAATAAATGAATATTTTTTGAGAAAACCATAAAGTCACCTTATTTTTTTAACATACACCTCGTATGATTCGCCTGCATCCATTGCCTTGATGTCATTTTCGAACTTGACATCGATCACTTGCTGCAGTTTCTGGACTGAACTAGCGTACAGCTTCAGGTTATCCATGTAAAGAAGATGGGTCACTTGATGACGATCCTCATTATCATGAATTCTGAACCCATGAGACATGCTGTTTAGTGTTTTTCTCAATGTATTTAATGCTAAACAGAACCATAATGCGCTGAAGGAGTCTCCTTGAAATATATCCGTCCTAAAGCGTATTGATCTAGTTATTCTTTGTTGTCCACGATCAAAATACTTGATTCTTGTACCCCAGAGCCTCATCACATTACGAGGGCTGTTTGATAAGTCCGTAACTTTTTGAATAAGAGATTTTTTTCGGCAAATAAGCATTTTATTTCGTCAACGCCATCTATGAATAGACTCTTGTTAAGTCTTGAGCAAACTGGGTGATTTAGTTTGTGTTTGATAGCCATTGAAAGCACATAACCTCGTGAATTTTAACGAAAATGGAAAAAAGTGAATTTCGTGTCCTGATTAAGCATTATCTTTTACGTAAAAAACCATTACTGAAACGAAAGAAAGGCTTGATAAATACTATGGGAACCCTGCACCATCAATTTCAATGGTTGAGAAGTGGTTTACTGAGTTCCGTTGTGGTCGTACCAGCACAAGTGATGCCGAACGTTCAGGTCGCCCAAAAGAGGTCATCACGCCAGAAATCGTCGATAAAATCCATGGAATGATATTGGACGATAGGAGAGTGAAAGTGCGTGAGGTGGTTGAGGCTGTAGGCATCTCAACTGAGCAGGTACATCACATTTTACATGAATATTTGGAAATGAAAAAACTATCCGAGGGATGGGTGCCGCGATTGCTCACACTCGACCATAAGCGCAACCGTGTGACCACTTAAAAGGAGTGTTTGGCGATGTTCAACCGCAATCTGAAAGTTTTTGCGCCGTCTCGTAACCGTGGAGGAAACGTGGATCCATCACAACACACCAGAGACCAAGGAACAATCGAAACAGTGGGTTTCTTCGGGTGAACGTGCACCAAAGAAGGCCAAGGTGGTTCTGTCGGCCAACAAGGTCATGGCCATAGTTTTTTTGGGCGCACGCTGTATCATTCACATCGATTACCTTCAGAAGAGTAAAACAATCAACGGTCAATATTATTCGGAGCTTTTGGATAGATTCGATACTGATTCGAAGAAAAAACGACCGCATTTGTCGAAGAAAAAAGTACTGTTCCATCAGGAAAATGCACGGGTGCACACGTGTGTAGCTGCGATGGCAAAAATCCATAAATTGGGCTACGAACTGCTACCTCATCCAGCATATTCTCCAGATTTAGCCCCCTGCGACTATTTCCTGGTTCCAAACCTGAAGAAATGGCCTGACGGTAAGAGATTTGGGTCGAATGAAGAGGTCATCACCGAATCAAACGCCTACTTTGAGGGCCTTCAGAAAACCTATTATTTGGAAGGAATAAAAAAATTAAAAACACGCTGGACTAAATGTATCGAACTAAAAGGAGATTATGTTGAGAAATAAAACGCTTTTTGCAGAAAAAAATCTCTTATTCCAAAAGTCACTGACTTATCAAATAGCCTTCGTACTTAGAAAGTCAATAATGCGTGGGCAGATTTTGTAAAGTTTTAAGACTTTAAGAAAATAGTCATGCGGCACGGAAGGAAACGCTTGCTTTTAGTCAATGTATGATATGTGTAAGTTCCTTTGATGCTTACGAACTGTAAGATTCTGTAAGAATGTCATTCTCGTCGTAATGAGAATATACCTTATCTGCAATGATAGCTGTAAGACATTTAGAAATTGTTGGAAGACAGGCTATCGGTCGGAAGTCAGATGGATTTTGAGCGTCCGGTTTTTTTGGTAACATATATCACGTAGTACCCTGGAGCATAAAGCCTGGCTTCAGATCTGTGTGTTCAATGATCTTCTGAAAACACCTTGCCAACGCAAGATGCACACACGTCAGTACTTATACCAGAAGTTGCGCACCATGTCCGAACCTGGAGCTTTCCAATTACCTGCACTTTTCAAGACCGCTGAAACATCTAAAACTGTGATGTTTGTCAGCTGCATTTCAGGGCTGTTGCTTACCCTTGCTTCCTCCAGTTTGAACCACGCAGTGTCCAAATTGCATCTGTTCATTTTTCCCCAAACACCCGACCTGTAGCTAGTCATATCTTCCAATTCAGGGACTTCGTTGTCTTACTGGTTATTTGACTTTACTCTCAGTTCACGATAGAACCTTCTTTCATCTGTCTGAATGTTTCGATTTTGTTGCCTTCGTGCACTACTTTTCTTGTACCGACGCAGTCTGGCATTAAGAACATCAAGTTTCTGTCGTTGGAAGTCTATAATCTTATCCAATATTGCTGGTGTTAATGTCTCGATGTTCCGAGGGTGTTCTGCGTATCTGAACTCTAGTAAAGCATGACCAAAATTCCTTTCAAGGTGCTGTAGTTTTTTTGGGAGTTCCCTATCCACATCATTATTATTAATATCCGGATGTGGTTCTAATGGATCCGCTATATGATGTTCATTATCCCTAGCACCTATGCCTTCAGCTTCAATCAAGTCTTCGTTGTCCACATCTTCCAAGACGAGTTTTTGTGGCTAGCTTTAGGTATTTAAGTAAGAATAATCCATGATGTTCTCTCCTCACACTTTACCCACATTTCTTTGCCAACAAATAAAGGCGCATAACATCTCTGTTCATAGGGTATGTCCATTTTCGTCGCATTTTTGGTTACTGAACCTCTGCTTCTGTTTCTGCCTTTGTAAGGCCATTCACCTCTGGAGTATGTGGTGGTCTTGGATCATCAATAGGTTGAGGAAGAACATCAGTTGCTCCTGCTTGTCCGCTTGACGCGGCTTCCTCTAACTGAAGTTCATTTCCTTCGTTTTTCCACGCCAAATCAACCTGTAGTTTAATCTCCATTGCTCGGTCTTCTGTCACGTGTAGATTAGTCCTGATGTCCTTCACCTTAGCGATAAGCGGGCACAGTTGATGTTCTACTGCTTACCGTTTGTCGCAGATGTTCTTGCTGGCCAGGTGTTTGATTAGTGAGATCTGCCTGACCATCTCGCAGCTCACCATCACCACCGTCCCGCATGCTGTGGGCCCCAGCTGTGGCTCCAGGGGCGCCCCGACGTTCCTCGCCCACATAGCGTCAATGTCATGAGAGGAAAGCTCAAGCCCTACCGCGACATCAACGCGAGAACACCTTCGGTAAGGAGAACACCTTCGGTAGGGAGTTATTATTATTATTGCACCATTAAGCCATTTCCCTTTCGGGTTAGGCGTGACTCACTCGGTGGGGAAGGGAGTAAAAAGAGGAAGCAATATAAAATTTGTAGATTGATCCAGAATTCACCTGTTATTTATCAAAATAACACGTTCGTTCTGCATTCCTGCTCCGGAACAGGTTGCTGATCAATCTCTCTAGCAATCGCCTGAAGTAAAGATCCTCACAAAATCGTTATGTAAGGTTCCCTACTTGGGTCCATTAGTGTCCAAGGTCTTTTTTTCAGGCGTCATTCACTCTACTGACACTCTTTTTATTAACTATTTGCCGCCATACTTTTCTCTCCTAGCATACTTCTTTAGTTTCTTTTACGTCCATGCATTTTTCCATGCAGACTGTCGTGTTTCGGTGGCTTCTTATGTCTCTTCTAACTAGGGACTCATTCACACATTCTTTCCGCGGTCTGCCTCTGGGCACACAGCCATTTACTTTACCTTGATACCCTTGTTTCCTTAGTCGTTCATTTGGCATTCTCTCAACATGCCCGAACCATCTTAACCGATTTCTTTCCCATGTGCCTATTAGCGCCTCTTCTGCACCACGTTCTTTGAGCATGATCTCTTTACTCACTTTGTCCATCAGAGTTTTCCCGCATATTATGAGCAAGAATCACATATCACTTGCATTAATTTTACTCTTATCTTTTTCTGGATAGGTCCATGCCTCGCTACCGTATAGTACAATCGGTGAAAATATAGAATTATGTATTGCCATTTTAGATTTATTTGATATATTTTTACTTCCGATAAGGGGTCCTGCTCTACCAATAACCTTCTTACCTTCGTTTTTTCGTTTATCTAATTCCCCATATATCTTCCCGTCTCTAGTAAATAAGTTACCAAAGTATACGTACTTATCAACTTTTTCAATTTTCTCATCATTTAATAAAATACTGCATAGTGTTTTCTCATTCTTTCCTTCGAACAACATAGTTTTTTGTTTTATTTGCGTCAATTTTGAGGCCCATGCTTTTCATGCTTGCATTCAATTTATTCAGCATTCTTTGCAAGTCTTCGATTGACTCTGCCCTAACAACCTTATCATCTGCGAACGCTAACCTACGCACCCTTACTGTTTTGAGATCCACACCTTCTTCGTCGAAAAGAGCCATCCTTAAACACTTGTCCATGAATAATATTAACAACCATGAAGACATAACGCACCCTTGCGAAACTCCTTGAATAATATCGAAACAGTCACTCAATTTTCCATTTAACCTTACAATCGCTTTGCTGCCCGTATATATTGTTTTTATGGCTTGTAGGAGCGATCCATTGACTCCATACTCTTTCAGGACTTCCCAAAGTTTCCGAATAAGTATTTTTTAGTATATTTTACTCATGGTACTTAATAAGCTAATCCATCTGTAATTATTGCAGTCACTATTATCTCCCTTTCTTTTGTATATTGGTACGATAATCGCTTTTTTTCCAATCGCCTAAAACGTCTCCAATCTCGAAACGTATATTTATCAATTCGCACAGTCTATGTGGTATGTACTCGCTTCCTTCAAAGTCGGTTTGTATTTTCTTCTCTTCTTCTGCTCTAATCTTTACTTTCCTTAATTAATCTCTCTCTAGGGATCGCGAGACCTTGAAGCTGCGTCGCGATGTGTAGCTGCTCTGGGGTTCTGACGAACTCCGATCAGTGGGATCTAAACTATGAAGCGTCCTTCCAGGGGGTACTGGCAAAACCATCTGGAATATTGAGGGCGCGAGTTCTCATGCTCCCGAAGCCAACATGTGATCGTCGTGTCGAGGGCTGCATGGTACCAGGATCAACAAATCCTTGAAAACCCCGTCCTGCCCCTCTGAATAGAGGCGGACAAGGCGGGGGTCATAAAGGAGGTGTCTTAATAGGGACTTTGGGACATCAGGTCGAATCCCATAGTATTCAGACCTGCCCTCTGCAGGGGGTATTTTCTAATTCCCTAGCTTTTCGTAGTACTTTCATGTCGCAGTCATGAAAAATAATCAAAAAACACTAAGGGGCTCGTTCCGGGACCCTCCTTCAACCTACCGCAGAAAGCGAAAGGTTCCGCCGGGATCAACCAACTGGAAGCGGTGGGAAATAATGAGGCTGGCGACAATTCTGGCGCCACGATACAAGAGCAGCTAATAGAGCTCTCCATGAAAAGGATGAACCGTAGCGGTGCTCAGAAGAAGAAGGCGCACAATGCGCGTCTCTCAAGCAGCAGCCAAGACAACGAGGCTGCACCTTAAGCAAATCTTCAGGGTCACCTTAGGGGCAAAAGAAAAAAGAGCTCTAATGATACCCCCCCCCCCCATATGGAGCTGAAACGGCAGAAGGCTCTGGAAACACAGGGCCTTACTTTCGCGCAGATGGCTAACAACGCCCTGGTGAGAGTTGTCGTTGCTTCGTATTATCCTGAGACCTGTCTAGCTCTCAACGATCTCTACAGGCTAAGGAAGGAAATCTCTAGAGATTGACGCGTTACCCCGCAAGGGACGCGCCCCCCAGATTCGAAGACATCTTCATCAGGCGGGGGCCATCGTGGTCGAGGGCGCGGATGTTTGGCCGAGAGAATGGTTGGCGGAGCGGACTCCTACGTTTAGCCTTAGAGAGGGACTGAACCAGGAGCTCAGGGGGACGGAATGTCTGCAAAGGTTCCGCAGGGTGACAGTTCTGATTCACGGAAAACCCGATAGTCCGACGACCGTTCTGGGGCGCCTGAGCTTCCAAAACCCGACTCTGAAGACGGATTCGTGCAAGGTATACTCCGACGGGCAAGGATCCAGGCAGAAGGGGAGTGGCTGGATCCTGGTAGTCGGACTTCCTGACTCTGCAATCAGAGCTATTGCGGCTCGGGACAACTGGCCTTATTTAGGGGCAGGTAGGGTTATCTTCAGGGTGACCCAAAAGGACTTCTCAGGGTGACCAAAGGCGTCCGGGGATGCCCCGGCTTAGTAGTTTAATGGCTGAGACGGGAATCTCCATGATGTAGATTAATTTGTACCACAGCAAAGGCGCCTCGACGGTTCTAGCCAGACGCATGTCAGGGATGCAGACAGGGCGCCCAAATCCAAGAACCCTGCTTATACAGGGAAAGGATTAGCGGCTTGTAAGGGTGTGGCACCATTTATAAGGGACCGCTCGAAAAAGCGCCAAGGGCATTCATAGAAATCAAGGGTATGGATGCGGTTTTGGTGCCTAAGCTTTGTTCCAGGGACCTCACTGTTATTAAGGTGAGGCTCAGGGGTGGAAGCGGGGAAAGATTAGAGGTTGTAATCGCCGCGACTTATTTCCCTGGCTATTTCCCTGACTCTCACAATACGGTGTGGGGGAGCACTAATATCAATGAAATAGGAAGAGAAGTACTCGAATACCTAGCGGGCACTGATATGGAGATTCTGAATCGAGGTGATACTCCCACATTCCAGATTAAAAACAGGAGTGAGGTTCTCGATCTGACTCTATGCTCGAAGTGGCTGAGGTGTAGGGTAGTGGACTGTAGAGTCTCTGATGAGGAGTCTCTCGGACCACAAATATATCTTGTTTCAGCTAAACCTAGGTAGAACAGTAGTTTCAAAAATCAGAAACCCTAGAAATACACTCAGTGGAATTTCCCACAGACTACGGCAGAATTGATGAGTTAGAGCACAATGCGGATTTTCTGCGAAGAGCTCAGACTACATCGCATGAAAACAATTACCCTACAAGCACAGTTAAGTCTAGGAAAGGAGCAGAATAATGGAATACGCACCTGGAGAAACTTCGCAAAAAAACAAGAGCGCTGTGCAATAGGGGCAATAGAACTAAGTTGCCTTCAGACTGGGACATCTATAAGACGGCTTATTATGAATACAATCGAAATATAAGCAGGTATAAGCAGGAAGACTGGAGCGGCTTCTGTGAGAAATCGAAAGAAATTCCGGAAACAGCAAGGCTACACAAAATCCCAGTGAAAACCCCGGAAGCACGCCTCGGGATTATAAGGTTCGAAAATGGCGAGTTTGCTGAAGACGAAGAAGCAACGTTCAGCCGCCTGATGGAAGTTCACTTCCCGGGTTTTTAGCGAATTCAAACCGACCTAGAAGAGGAAGACTGGGGCCAAGAGGTGAGGGTCGAATGCAGTTTCGCCTCAAAGGTCGTAGACAGCAAAAAGGTGGCCTCTGGCGAACTTACTTAGGGCCAGCACATTTGGCGTCACCGCTGCGGGTGGCAGCATGGTTTTCAGGCAGGCTGCTGCGTATACACGGTACTCCATGCCGTTGTGGCAAAATTGGAGTAGCAGTATGGGGCTTTGATGTGTGGAGCACCAAATCAGCTGGTAAGTTGGATAGGAAGCCCGCTACGCCGAAAAAGACTCGAAACCGAATGGGGTGAAGGTCTAGTTAAAGAGTAGCGCCACGGGGGTATCCGCAGGGGGGTGTCTTGCCGCCCCTCCTGTGGTGCATGGTAGTGGATGGACTCTTTCGTAGGCTTAATAAAGAGGGGTATTATAGTCAGGGATATGCGAATGACATTGTAATTCTAGTCAGGGGGATCATCTGGAAACGTTGATGGGTCTTACAAGGTCGGCGCTGCGCATCGTACAACTGGTACGATCGCTCAGGACTCTCGGTAAATCCAGAAAAGACCCTTATGGTGATTTTCACGAAGAATTACAAGAATGCCGAAAGTTGACGCTCCTGTTTTTTGTGGTGGGAGGCTAACGTTTTCAGACTCGGTTAAATATCTGGGAGTAGTCCTAGATAGCAAACTGAACTGGGCAAAGCACCTGGAGACCCAATGCAGGAAATTCGTCATGACTTTCTGGATGTGTAGGAGAGCTTTGAGGTAGCCGTGGGGAATAGGGCCTAAAATATTTGCATGGCTCTACTCCGCTGTCCTCAGACCGAGGCTCCTTCATGCGGCTGTGGTCTGGTGGAAACGGACAGAATTTGAAACGATGCAGGACAAACTGTGACGATTGTAACCGCTAGCGTTTAGGGGTCTGACGGGAGCAATGAGGACTGCGCCTACAGCAGCGATGGGCTTCACGCTCTGCGAAGAAACTCTACACCTCATGGTAATTGCAAAAGTGGGACTTGCGATGAGCTGCCTGGCGAGAGTAAACAGATTGACTCGAGGGACTAGACATACTAGGCTCCCGACTGACAGCTCACTGCCGATTCTTGAGATGAGGCAGGACAGAAAAACAAAACGCTTCGACTTCAGCAGGGCTTTCCGCGTCTGCATTCCAAGTAGGGATGCGTGGAAAGGGAATGGTAACCCACTCCCTAAAGGGGAAATCTGATATACGGATAACTCCAGGAGAGAGGGTCAGAAGCTGGAATTTATGACAGTACGAGGAGGAGGGAAGTGGTGGTCCCGCTTAGAAGACATGCTACTCTCCTTACCGGTCTTTGATTTGCTGAGATACTATTAGAAGAGAAAGCTACTGGAAGACAGATTACGATCTGTTCTGACAGCCAAGCAAAACTAACTGCAGTGTGAAAACCATATATTACATCAGAACTGGTTTGGGAATGCAAAAAGCCATTGAACTAACTTGCAGAAAAAAATAGCGTGGCTCTCATATGGGTCCCTCTCATATGGGTCCCTGGGAAAAAGCGGACCAGCTGGCAAGAAGCGATGCGGCAAGTGAATACATAGGGCCGCAACCAGTACTGGAACTAGCATCTTGCTACAAGGCTGTCGGTGATTGACTTACTGGGCTTCATCAAGAGGTCTGGGGGCCAACTACTAACAGCGATAATTAAGGGTGTGGCACAAGAGGCTTTATGCTTGAGCCCCAGAGGAGCTCCATGGGAATCCCTGTCCGTGATATAAGTAACTAACTAACTAACTAACTTAATTAATCGTTTGAGTATTCTCTTTTTGTGTTTGTAATCATTTATACGTCTATTTCTTTCCTCATCGCTAAGACCTGCGATGTTCAAAGTGTTCCTCTACGCTTCTTTCTTTGCATTTTGGACAGTCTTAATTTCATCATTCCAATACGCATCACCAGACATTCTTTATATAACCGCGGTACAACACACTTTGATCGCACACCTAACAATGATATCCCGGAACTTAGTCCATGCGCCCTCTAAATCTTTGTTGTTTATAAGCGCCTCCCAGATTGCCTTATCTAGCTTTCAATTATCTTATTTTGGAAATCTATTCGCACATCCGATTTCTGTAGGTTCTCAATTTTTATTCGCGTTTGATTTGTTTTCTTTTTTCTCTTTTTTCTCCATTCCCGACCTAAGTTAATTTTGCAGATCAGAAGGTAATGAACAGTGTTGTATTCAGAACCCATCATGACCCTTGTATCTTTGATTAAATCTCTTAGTCTTTCATCCGCAACAACAAAGTCAATTATGCTGTGATTATTTCCTTTAGGCCCGGTGTACATGTGGATCATTTTGTGCCAAAACCAAGTATTGGTAATAAACAGACCCCTTTCTAAGCATAGACAAACTAATTTATCCCCGTTATAGTTTGTTCTTGGATCCCCAAAATTACCTACTATCGGCGAGAAAATTCGAGACCTCTGGCTTTGACGTTGAATAAGTATGTGAAGAAAAAATGTTGATTAATGAAATTTCTGAACAGATTGCCGTCGAAAAATTTGCAAAATATAAATAATTGTTTGTTTTTTGTGAATAAATATGCGACCGCACTATCTTCAGTTCTAATGAAGATAATGAAGTGATTTAAATTGGAGGTATTTATTTGAACTATCTGTAATAATTTACAATTTGAAGGAAGTATGTGCTTCTTGTTGTCTTCGTACAAATTGCGATATTTGAAGTCAGTTTTTTATATAGGAAAGCAAGTGCGAGAGCCCAGCGTGGTGCCGTTTTTTCAGGGGATCGGCCTTGGTTTTCCTCAACACAGGGAAAGGGTTTGAAGGCCAGAGTGAGGCTCGCAGGCACAAGTAGGGTAGGTCGGGTTGAGGAAAACCGAGGGCTATCCCCTGAAAAAACGGCACCACGCTGGGCTCTTGCACTTGCTTTCCTATATAAAAAACTGACTTCAAATATCGCAATTTGTACGAAGACAACAAGAAGCACATATTTCCTTCAAATTTTAAATTATTACAGATAGTTCAAATAACTACGTCCAATTTAAATCACTTCATTTTTTTAATTAGAACTGAAGATAGTGCGGTCGCATATTTATTCACAAAAAACAAACAATTATTTATATTTTGCAAATTTTTCGACGGCAATCTGTTCAGAAATGATTAATGTACCACCATGGATTTTTTCAGATTTTTCCAATTATTTTTTCAATAAAAAACTATGCTTCAAGGTTCACTATTTTTAAAAGCTATCAAACTTCCTCACTTTTCATCGTATTTTCAGATCTGTGAGATACAAATAATTTGTTGGAATATTACTTTTCGGCTCATTAACGTACAACATTTGCACCTTTAAAACGATATCTCTTTCATTAACCTACCATTTTTTCTTCACATACTTATTTAACGTCAAAGCCAGAGGACTCGAATTCTCTCGCGATAGAAGTACTCTTTCTGTATCCTGATTTTGAATGCCCACCCATCCGTTCATGCCTCCTAGCAGAATTATTCTTTTCCCATTTTCACAAATATCTATCATGTCATTTAAAGTGTTCCAGAAGGCGTCTCTTACTTCTCTAGGAGCACTATCAACTGGCTCGTAGCATGCTATGATAAATAATCTTCTTATTCCTACTTTCATTCTAGCCCACAGCAGTCTGGGAGATATGAAATAATGATCTCCGAGATGCTACTTCGCTCTTTTATTCAAAATCAGACCTACTCCTTGCCGACCGTGTGATTCACTATCTACCCCTGACCGTAATTCAAACCCGCCTTTCAACACGCCGTTTTGTATGTCTCTACTTTCGCATCTCTTTTTCTTTGTTTCAGGCACACATAAAATGTCTACTTTCCTCACGTCCATAGTTTCTCGCAATTCTTTTACCTTGAGATCATTTACCACCCTGGCATTCCAACCAGCCAGTCTCCATGCGTCGTCTGAAACATGACCTTTAGATTTACCGTGTGCATGTATTTTGTCAATTAAAGTTCCAGTCCTTTCCGAGGCTATTTTATAGTTTGTATTATCCATTGTTTACATAATAGGCCCAACTACCACCTTTATGCAATAAGTTTATTTTCTAAGTCGAAATCATGTCAAAGTTAAGTAGCAATTCGTCATATGGTGGAGATTTTGGTTATAAAGTCTGTCCCGCAAACTTCAGTTAATAAGAGGAGGCTGGAAGAGGGGGGCAGAACTAGAACCGAAAGTCGTCTTGGGTTTATGTTTTTATGCTGCGCACGTATTTTGTTAAAAATATGATTTTTTTGTAGAGAATTATCTTTTTCTTTTAAAGTTCATCTTCTTATCTAAAAATTCTTCTTTTCCGTTAAAAAATAAAGTATTCCAGTTAAATATTCATCCTTTTAGTTGAAAATTCATCTTTGAGGTTTGAAATAAAATTAGATTGTTGAAAGTTGATGAAAGTTGTGACATTTGCGTACTCCCTAATTTTAGTTTTAAAAAAACATCTCTTTGGTTCGACATTCATTTTTTGACTCAACATTATTTTATTCAATTTTTGGTAAAAAAAATGATCCTTCTTCGTTGAAAAACGTTTCGAAATCATTCAATATTACCTTTAATTCCGAATTTTTAACCCAATAGTTATCAATAGATTTCAGTGTAATCCAACGAATTTCGACAATTCTCAATTTTAAGAGAATACTTCAAACGATTTTAAAACATCACATAAGATTTCCAAAATTACCAGAAACAAATCTCGAAGATTTGAAGACAATTTCGGGGGTAATTTAAGTTAGTTTAAAAGAAATTTCCTAATTTTTTAATTTTAAAATAGATAAAAAACATTCTAATACTTTAAATGATTTGTGAAAAATTATTAAATGTTCAAATTTGTTTCCAGGATTTAAACGGTCTTAATAATCTTCTACACTGGTTTAAATTTTTCCGAAAATTGTGTAATCTCTTCTCAAATAAACAAAATTTTATTTAAAATTGTCTATTATGTTTTGACATATCTGAAATATTCCGAAATCTTCTCGGCTAATAAAAAAACGTAACCTTATGGATTAATGCAGCTACAAGCAGCTATAATTTTTTTAAAATGTGCTGACGTTTAAATTTATAATGATGTGACCAATGCTTTCGAATATACTAAATGAAGTAAATGTTTCATCAAAATTACTTTAAGCAGAAAATATATATTTAAGTCGTGCATTTGAAATCTCAAACACTGCAAGAAAATATTCGAAAAAGTACAGACTTTAATATGAAAAGTGCAAGGAAGAAGCTACACAAATATCTCAAAAATGGGGTATTGAACCAGTCTTTGTATAAAAGCGGGAACCAAAGTGTAAGAAGCATTTTGATATTAGTGAAGAATCTCTGAAAATCAACGTCTTTAATCACACCTTAAGGTGTCTAAGGTCTAATTAGACATTGTGAACACATAGTTTACAGAGAAATGACAGATTCGATATCAGGAGGATTTCAGAAAATAATTCCCCTTGCTAGTCATCAACTTTATCCCATTTTTAAACTGTAACGGGTTGAATGAGACGTCAACAGTAAAGGAAGTTTTCCGCACTTTACTTATTAAATACAGCTTCATGGAAAGAGATTTCTAAGAATTAATCCCTTAAGAATTTATTTAACTGTGCATATTACAGTACAGCAACTTTCGAAAGGACGTTTAGCAAATTAAAAATTATAAAATCCTATTTACGGAATAAAATGCATCAAATTCGATTCTTAAATCTGTTTCTACTAACAATTGAACTTGATGATGCAAAATAATTGGATATCGAAATTGTTATTAATAAGTTTTTTCAAAATAAAAGCGAGTCAGAACTATGTACAGTCTGTCAAGTTAAAGCGTGGGTGGCTTTACTCGCAGTCGGTAAGGTGTATCGACATGATTTTGGTGTCAAAATATTAAGAAGAGCTCCC
>NC_046665.1:184978-205815 GCF_010883055.1 Belonocnema kinseyi | reverse complement strand
TTTGTAACGTGGTAACAAGATGAGAATTGAAAGCAAACTGAATGTTAAATCAAAAAGCATGAAAGAGGCAGCTCTTCTTAATATTTTGACACCAAAATCATGCCGATAAACCTTACCGACTGCGAGTAAAGCCACCCACGCTTTAACTTGACAGACTGTATAGTCTACGATTTAAATTGTTTAAAATAAGATATAATTTCTAATAAATTATTAAAAGAACTATGTGAGATGTATTATATTTTAAATTTATTTTAGCTACACTTATAGGCTGTTTGCTTTTTAACTTCGTAAGAGGGGCAATTATCAAACGTGTACTATATAAAGGAGGATTGTACGGGATCACCCCAAACTAACTCAGTGTAACGATTTCAATGACAAAATAAAAAATTATGATTTATCTCGAAAACGGAATCGATTTGCTTCTGATGTTACTATTGCCATAGAAAGGATACTTTTTTCCTACCACTTGTCCTTTTGGGCCCTAACGTTAACTAACTAACAATTGTTTAAACAATTTATTTTTGTTTAAATAATTTTGTTGCACTCACTCATTGAAAGTTAGATTTTTATAGTTGATTAAACAATTGGACATTTTTAGGAATAACGACCTTTGTTCTAAGCATTTAGTATTTGTTTAAACAATTAATTATTATTTAATTGTAACTTTTTCGTCAAAAGAGGTATAAAACTCTAATTTCAAACAAATTAGTTAGCTTTTGTGCTTATTATTCAATATCTACGTCATTTAGACACTAGTACCTTATTTTGTAATAAATTACTATTTGCTTAAATAAATTTTGGTTGTTTAAACAATTTTGTTCGAAAATAAATGTTTGAAATTTCTATTTTTTGCAATAGGGTTGTTTCGCGATTTTAGATAAAATAATTTTTTAATACATAATTTAAATCTGAATCGAAGGTGCGTTATAATTTTTTTTCTTTTATGTCGTTAAGCAGAAAAAAAATATTAAAAATTGAAGGCGGTAAAACACTTATTCAAATTGGTGTCACGTGACTCAGAGATTCTCATCATTATGACGATGTGAAACTCATGATAAAGAGTTTAGGCCACGGTTTGCTGTCAATTCTGACTATTTTTATTTCATAGCTTTATTTGTTAAAGTTTATGTGACAAGAAAAGTTATTCTATTATAATATTTGGTTTAAGAGTCAGTAGTATGTTGAAGGAAAACAGTAAGTACAATTATTGAAACATTTTATAATCTTACATATTTACGAATTGTTCAATTGACTACATTTAAGTACATTTTCAATGAACTCTTTATACATACCATAAATTTATCTATTTTCGGTAGATTTCCTCTATTGGTTTTTACAATATCCTCTTTTGGCATTGTTTTAAACAATATTTTGCGAATTCTATTTTCAATGTGCACATTACCAAAACAAAACATCGGCACCGAAAAGGATATTTGAGAACCACTGACAACTGAGCTGTGGTTGGTGGAAAATCCAACCTCTTTGACGTCAAAGGGGCGCTCCAATCGACGTGATAAAAAATTCATATTTCAACATTAAATTAAAAATAGTAAACAATACGTAAACAAAATTTTATGGGCGTTTTTATAATTAGAATTTTATATATTATAAGATCCATTTATTGGAAAAATGATATCTGACTTTGGAAACAACCCTATTATTGTGGTAATTTTTCATTGTTGAAATCATTCAATGAGTGAGTGCAAAATAAAATTATTTAAACAAAAATAAATTGTTAAAACAATTATTAATTAGTTGAAAAATAATTAAAACCATTCTACTTGACAAACAGAAATAATTGATGGTAAAAAAGGGAAAAACAGAGCATTTATGTGTCAATTTTGAGCCAAAATGTCAATTTTAGTTTTTTTGGTCAATTTTGGGGCTCCACACGGGGGGGGGTGGGGGCATCAAAATTTAAAGTAATTTAAGGGAAATGATTGACTAGAGACTCTCCAACAAATTCTTAATGTCTCCCGTAAGCTAAGTTTAAATCCAGAAACCTGAATCCCATTTTTCCGAAAGCCAAAATTTCCCCTAAAAAAAAAGTAGTTAATCTTATAGGATGGAATTTTCAGGACCTTTGCGGCACGTCTTAATATTAACCGATTTGGCTTAAACTTGGAGGGAATTTTTTCCGGCAACCTCACAAAATCGGGGGGTGGCATGCCCTCTATTCGAAAGTCCGTTTTTTGGACCACCCTCGTGCACACTTATCGGATGTTAAGTAATCGGAGTTGGACTATATAGGCTTGTAGAGAATGATGAGACAGACATTTTTTTCTTATTTCCGTTTTTTTCTCAGATGAGTATTTTTAATAATAAGCATGAAAAACTGACAACAAAATTCCATCCTAAATTCAATTACTTTTTAAGAAATAAATTATCGTAAGTTGAACAAATATTATCGAAATTGTTTGAAACTTTGATTTGCACACGAAATATACCCAGGGATTCCTCAGAACTGAAGAAAAACTGAAAATTGCCTATTGTTCACTAATCTTTAATTGAAAATTGAAACCAATCGGTAACCCCGTTTTTTCAGTTTCGCCAACAAAAAGTGTTTTGTTCCTCATTATTAAAGGAAGTTGTTTGGACATTTTCAAGATTGATTCAGTTAAAATTGACGGAAATAGCCATTTTACAAGAAAGCAGATCACGCCACCAGTGGCTAGCACGCGGCCCGATGGTGCTGAGTGCTCACGAAGCTATAGTTGACGGCGTGGCATTCTTTCTTGTAAAATAGATATTTCCGCTAATTTTCAATTAATCGATCTGAAAAATTCCAGAAATCTTCCTTTAATAATGAGGAACAAATTTTTCACTGGAAGTTTCAACTCACAGTTCCCTCGATACTTTTTTTCGGCGAATCTCAAAAAACAGGGTTACCCATCAGTTTCAATTTGCAAGTGAATATTAATTAACAATAGGCCATTTTTAAGTTTTTCTTCAGTTTTTAGGTATCACTGGGGTATAATTCGTGTGCACATCAAAGTTTCAAACAATTCCGGTAGTATTTTGCCAACTTACGATGATGTATTTTGTAAAAAGTAATTACATTTAGAAACGAATGTTTTTCAGATTTTAAAGCTTACTATTAAAAATACTCATTTGATAAAAAACAGAAAATAGAACAAGGTTCGGTATCATCATTATCTACAAGTCTATATTTTAAAAATATCAATTTTATGACTTAGAATTTTTGTCCCACAAGACATTTGGATAATAATTTCACATGATCTCTAACACTAAGCGCGTTTCACTATATAGACCCTCTATTGATAATTATTTAAACAAAATTTAATAACAAAATTCATTATTTGGCTATTTTGCAACATTTAAATTGTGTCCTCTTAACTTAATCAACCTTTATATTTAATTTTCTAGTTTTTTTTAGACGCTTGGACAACAATAAATATTATTGTTGTTACTAACAATTTTACAACTCACTTTTGTTTATGACATTCTTAATAACAGTCCAGTGGCAAAAAACTAATTAGGGCTAATTGAGAAAAATTCGCGAGAAGCCCCCCCCCCCCCGTCAATCTTGCTTTGCGACAATCTCGAATTGGAGCGAGTTGTGAATTCGTGCCAATTCATTAAAAGTAATATAGTCTTCAAATATTCTATTCACCCAAATTCAGCAAAAAAATGGTAGGGGGACTATTTATTCGAATTCGTCAAAACGAATAATATTCAGTGTCAGTCAATTCATTTTAATTAGCGAGATTTCCAGGTCAAATTCCAATTCGCCTGCATTTGCCAGCGCATATTCAGTTAAAGGCTGGCCTAATCAATCGAAGTCGTTATATTCAAAGCGCTGGGCATATAGGATCCATTGTAAATATATCAAAAAAACAGCAAAATCAACTTTTAAATTGTTAAAATTCGGATTCTACGTTAAAATTTGCGTTAGAAAATCACGGAGTAATCGTAATACTGTTTCTTGCAACGTTAAAAACTTTAAAAAATAAAATACCTGTCATTCACATGGGCTGAAGGCGTCTTCAAGTGCATCTTCTTTTAGTAGCAGCTAATAAGCGTTCCGTCGGTAACTTTAAGAATTTTGTGTGGATGCTAGCGCCACGCAGTGGAAACCTCAGACAACAAAACTGAGATGCAAGTGAGAATTTTATTTTTAAACTTCGCGCGCAAAATACTACTTGAGCTATTATGTATGTGCTTGAAGTCACCTTCAGCAGAAGTTAATAACTTTTTTTTTAATTTTTAACGCTGCAAAAAAAAAGTATTACGATTACTCCGTGAGTTTCTTATAGAAAATTGAACGTAGAATCCGAATTTCAATAGTTTAAAAGTTGATCTTGCTGTTTTTTTCTTTTTTAGTGTTTTAAAAAGGAACTGGATGGGGACCCAATGGGGTCTTTACGGGTACTTTGTAGAGGCTCCATTCTGTCCCCTCGGTCCGCCAGAGAAATTACAACTTGTCTTGTGAATGACTGCGAAATTATGGTAACAATGAGCCATTGCTAAGGGAGCGTTCAGTTATGATGTCACGCACCAAGGGAAGGGGGCGGGGGGTTCTTGTCAAGCGTGACAAATCGTGCCATATGGGGGAAGAGTCATTCTGCGCATGATGTCACGGAAGGTTTTCTTGTTTTTAATTAACAACCTGAAAAGTATTACGTCCATATATATCTCAGCTGTTTGATATGTTCTTCGAGGAAAATAAAAAAAGTATTAATAATCAGGTTTATATTTTTAATTATTTTCATGTAACATTTGATTCTCATAGTTTAGAAGATTCCGAAAAGTAATTTATAATTATTTTACAAAATTTGAAGGGGAGGTGTCGAAAGAACGTGACATAATATTATAGAGGGTCTCGTTAATTCGTGACAAGGAGTACGGAGGGTAAAAAAAGCTTGAAATAAAGCGTGACATCATATGTGAACGCTCCCTAAGGAATTGTTAGTAAATTCTACACAAACAACGCTATTTTTCGTTTACAAATGCATGAGAAGAAAAAATTTGTTTAAATTTTGGAAAATAACAAAAACCTAACATAGTTACTACTCAGAGAGCTGGACGGACGACTATCCGCAGCTGCACAAAAATAACTTTGTCCTTCGATGATTCTTGAATATTTTTTTCCATATCATATTTCATAATTTAAATGTTATTCCCAGTTTTTTTTAAACAGCATAATAGTGTAAGTGAAAACATACCAATTTTTTAGTATCCAAACGAGTACCTGTTCTTGACATGTTTTTATTGACAAATGTCAACAAGTAAGTAAACAAATATAAGTTTATTATACTGATAATTATTAGTTAGGTTCTTCCTTTGAATCCTGTGTCCATGAAGAATAGATAATAGAGATAAGGAGTCCCAGCCCCAAAACAATATAATGAAAAATGAGGCACCACCACACGAGCATGCAGGCTGGGTCGACTCCCTAGAGTTCTGAAGAGTTTATGTGATCGAGAATATGTCCGGGAGGACGAGAATATGACCGAGAATTTCTTTGATGAATGTGCTCTTTCGGGAATTTATGAGAATTTCAAAATATTTGTACGTAACTTTTAAAAAGCGAATCTTGTAGTTTATACAATTATTTTTAGTTATTCTATGCGACTGGGTTATAGAATTTGAAATGCAAAAATATTTTTGTACATTTGATGCTGCGTTTTAGGAATTTTATGGTTTTAAAAGGTTTATTATAAACATAAGAATGTTCTACGTGTTAGCAGCCCTGTGCATCTCTCCATATTTCAGATTTTAACATAACCCCGCAACTGTCCTAAGTTGATTAGTTCCTCATATCTCCAGCGTGGCACTAGTTGTCCCAGCACTCCCTGTTTTTACATAGAAAGCAATGGGACTAAATCACTTTTTTAATTTTTTAGTAAACAAAATGCTATTTACATAATCAGCGAAAATATAATATAAATATTATTTACTGCGTGTTTAGATATAAATAGGATCATACTTAACTTTTTATTAAAATTCAAATCTTATATTTCACTTTACCAAATTTATTGGGTGACGTTTTAATTCATGTTTTCCATTAGCATTTATATACATCGTTTGGAAAATTGTTTTGAAATATAAAATGTGTAACATTCTTTTCATTTCAATATTTTTTTAACGAAAATAACATTTGTTTATTACAAAATAAAAAAAGTGATTCAAAAAAAGAAGAAAAAGTGAAGTCAAATTTTTCTTCGGGGTTTTTTTTACATTCGATTAATAATATTGTTAATTTGTTTTCGAAAATAAACTTCAAGAATCATATTTTACTTCTCATTCAAACTCAAATATGAGATATATTCCACTTTGTCAGGATTATTATACGACCATATAAATTATATTTTGTCTTCAGCATTCACAGAAAATGATTGAAAAAGTATTTCGAAATGTTAAATGAGTAACATTGTCTTAATTTCAAGAATTTTTTTGCATGTAAATAACATTTTGTTTACTAAAAAGTTTAAAAATTGATTTAGTCCCATTGCTTTCTATGTAAAACAGGGAGTGATGGGACAACTAGTGCCGCGCTGAAGATATTAGGAACTAACCAACTTAGGACACTAAGGGATCGCCATTATGTTTTCAGATGCACAGGGCTGGTGTTAGGGATGTATTAACTTCATCTCTGGTATAAGTATCACGAAGGAATGATAAGGAGATCTAACTCCATTTCACCACCTAGCAATAGAAACATTGCCGTAAGTGATAGGCACGTTACAGGAAGATCTTAAATTTTCGTGCGCAGCTGCGCAGTTGTCCTCTTCCTATACATGGAAAAGTGTGCAAGTGAGAAAGTTTGTCAAATTCAGCCCCCTGTCTCTTCCTATCCAGCCTATGCTTTAGAAGTGACGTGAAGTTGACCGAGGCCACGGTGGCGCTGATTGTTCATTGGACCGAGATTCATTCAAATGCATGGGAAAAACGTAAAAATTCCATTTTTATATAATAAAAAAGATTTTATCAAATTTTCTTCTGCAGTACGCTACACAAGAAAGCTTCTTATATTTTTCAAAGCAAAATTCATTGTGAAAAAATGTAAGTTGCTCGAGTTTTATACGAAAATTCGGTTTACTTTTTGGCGGGCAGTTCAAATAGAAGTTCTGTCATCTCTAATTAAATGTTGATATTATTATTTATTGTCTTGTTCAAAGTGAATAATTATATTAATATTGCATGAAATTATTGGTTATTAATAATAATTTAACGTTAAAAATACTTTTTAAATTATTGTTTTGAGTTACAAACGCAAAAAATATGAAATTATATATAGCCTAAGAACGAACTAGTATACAAATTCATTTTTCCTTGGAGTTTAATCAATGATTTGTTAATATTGCACTGCAATTGAAATATTATGATTATTATATTACTTGAATAAGATAATTTTACTAAAAAGTGAAGCTTTTTACGGCCGATGAAATTGAAAAGCTTTAATGAAAAATAAAGTACTTGAAAATGATTGTTATTTTTATCATCCTTTTTTTTAATTTTGGAGTGAAAGTGAATTTATTGTTTTAGTCATAGAGTTTTTATTTTTCAGCTAAGACTTTTTGTTGCTGTTTCTGTAAAAAATGGCATTAGAAAGGGGCATTTAAAAATGTATAACAATAGTGAAACATTGATCAAAGTGCTTTATAAATCGCTAAATATGTAAAGAACAGTTTGTAATATGATGGCACAGAGTTTTCATTATTTTATTAATCATTTTATTTTGTATATAATATATAAAAAAATTAAGGCAAAAAAAGAAGTCGATAGAAGTTTTCAATTTTATTATGATTTTGATCTTTTCATATTGGTGTAAATTGGAAATCGTTCTTACTATAGTTTCAAATTTCAAAAAAATATTTGCTCAAGCAATATTTAGAAAAATGAATAGTCTTAAATAATTGTTTATTATCGTTTTAAATTTAATGACAAACGTTAAAAAAATACAAATTTCATAATTCGTCTATAATTATAAGTAAATTTAAACGGCTTTCTTTAGGAAAAGAAAAATTCAAATATAAATTTAAATAATACTTTGTGTGTCATATTAACATAAAAATTAATAAAAATATAACCGACTGCCTTTTTTTGTCTCAATTTTTTATATTGAAATAATTAATTTTCTAAGTGTATATACTCTATAAAATCATTTTTCCAATACAAAACAATGGAGAAATATTAATATATATATTATCTCTCCAATATAGGGTCACCAGGGTCAAAATGCTTATGACAGATTGCATCCCCCGCTTTTAATTTGATTTCATCGCGAAAAATCTCTATTTGCCACACTTTTATTATTTTTTCATCCTTGGCACAATAATATATTTACATGTTTTAGTGCCTGACTACTTGTAACTGTATCCACATTTGCACCCCACAATCATACATTTCACCATTTTTTTAAACAAATTTTTGTTCACTGGATGTCAAACTCTTGTACTTTCCTGTTATTACAAGAAAAAATACTTATAAATGTCTTTTTTTTAACTAAAAGTGTAAATATTTATATTATCACATGCACTTGCGCAGCTAGTCGGCCAAATGCACAGCTAGCGCCACCGTGGCCGCAGTCCAAATTTCCGTCATTTTCAACTCAGAGTGCCAAGGGGCTGGTCAAATTGACGTAAGAGAAAGAGGTTACGTTCAATTGTTTTGATGCAGGTGGCAAAATTTTTGCAATTGCAAGTTATAATTATTTAAATTATTAAAAAGTCTATTGATCTGGTTAATTGAAGGACTTCAGGATTAAGACATGCAAAGGTAAAAAAGTGCATTATAAAAGTGGTAAGTATGTAGACTATAATGAAATTGTTTGATCATGAAATCTTGAAATTGTAGCACATTATTATTTATGAAATCTAACGTTGGAATTAAGAATACTGTTTTTATTAACACTTCCAAACATTTTTTATTGTGAAAAAACCTGTGTAAATAAAAATCTAATCTATCAAGTTGCCTAAGTTTGCGTCAATTTGACAAACTTTCTCACTCGCACACTTTTCCATGTATATGAAGAGGACAACTGCGCACCTGCACACGAAAATTTAAGATTTTCCTGTAATGTCCCTACCACTTACGGTAATGCTTCTATTGCCAGTTTCGAAAGGATTCCCACTAGCAGTTGGGTCTCCTTATTATTCCTTCGTGATTAGTATTTAGTAGTGGTATTTGAAACGCAAATATATTCTTGATTATTTGATACTGAGGTACTTGAGTAATGAAATTTGAACCGTGATAATATTCTTAAAAAATAATTGTTCTTCGGACAATTAAAATACATATGAGATCATTATTTCGTTGTATGATCCAGTTGTAAAGCTTCAAGATCAAAAATAATAAGTTCGTAAATGTTTCAAAATCGTTAGATTATAACATAAGACTATAAAATAAACTGCTTAAAAAACAATATAACCGATTTTTTCAAAATATAAAATTGTAATATTAGCGTATTGAATATAAATTTAAATATTTCTTAAATACTTAAAAATCCATAACTTAATAGTCTGTACAAGTAAAATGCAAGTATAATAAATTAATTTACACACTCACACACATTTAAAGGTCTAATAACATTTTTTCATTACTTAATTTTTAATTTGATAAGTCGGCTATAAAGAAATTTTGATATTGAATTTTGATAAGACTTAACTTTATTCGTAATTTTATTTTTATGAAACTTTCATTATTCCAATTCATAGTGTTTGGAAATAAATTTAGAATATTATAAGGTTTAAAGATAAAGAACATATTGGTGAAGGTAAAATTCTCTATAAATTCTTAAGTTGTCTTATAATGACGGTCACAGCTACGAGAGCGTGGCCGGATTTTAAATGTCCGAGAAATTTAGAACTCTACTCCCAATGGCGCGTCTGATCGCATATACTTTTGTAGTTATCGACCTCCTGTTAGATGGCTCTACTGTAGAAGCAAAAGTGGGGGTAATATTTTCTTAAACTATCTTCGCGCCGGCCTTGTAATGTTTGTTGAAGTTATGTTTTCGTCAACAAACGTCAAATTTTAAAAAGTTTCGTCACGTCGTATGAAGTAAAATCAGTAAATTAAAACAAACAAGGATAAAGTATGCAGAAATGTCTGTGCTGTGACAGGATGTCACTGACTTCACTTCTCTCTTTTAATGCGAATAAATCAAATGTAAAAAAGTTACATTTCATGTGTCATGTATTTCTTCATTTATTGGAAAATTAATGCAGAATTGTACAAATTTATGTGGAAAAATAATACAGGAAACAGTATTTATACATTTTTCTTCTTATATTTGTATAATTTTGAATTAATTCGTACATTTTCTCTTATTTTAATTCATGCAATGAAACCCTGTGCTACTGCGCTTGCGTTAAAGCCGCACGCTGGTTAACCGCACTTGGTGTACGATTCAAACTTACTTTAAAAAACGTTGCTCGTAATTTAAAGAAATAATTATTAAAATATGCACAAGAACATACAAAAATTATGTAACTTTTCATTTCAGGCAAAATAAAATTTATAACACATATGTTTTAAGACCAATAGTTTATTTTCATTGAACTCCAAAGACCGACTTATATTGTACAAAACATTTTTTAATAGATACTTTTTTTTGAAATACCATATAATGTTTCAGCAACTTAATATATAGAAGTTAACAGCAGAGTACAACAATGATAATATTTGGATTCTTCTAAAAAAAAATGCATGCCAGAATATTGATCTTTTCGATTGAGACGTGACACATCGACGCTCAAAGTAAAAAAAAAGTCATCATTGCTGATAAAAACAATGCAATGGGAAGCTTTCGGAGGCCAACAAAATGTACATTAATTGAAATAAAAAGAAAAAGCAAGTAAAAACGTAATTCTCAACAAGAGGGCTACATTTTATTGATCAGATGCCTAGGCCTCCTAAATCTTCTCCACGTATTCAATTTCCTATAGAAAATTATGTGACTTTGTTAATAAATATAATTAACATGATAATAAATTGTATTAAAAATAAAAAGAATTAAGGACACTTAGGTACAAAACGATATATTTAAAACAAAACAAGAACAAAAAATTAGGAAGAATTTTTTGGAAAAAATGCATATAAAGATCAAATTTGAACAGGACTTTAAATATCTACATAAAATCAGTATATCGATTAAAATAAGTTTCAATGAATTTCAGAAAAATACAACAACAAAAATCAAAACATACTCAAAATAACATTTTTGCATTTGTATCATAACTACAATGCAGTCGTGACAATTTATGCTCGTATAGATTATATAATTATATAAATCTCCAGAAAAATACATTAAAAACATTATAAATAATTTTTTTCAATTACTTTTCCAAGAAATTTCTTTTTGAATGAAATGTTTTGTAAAATATAAGTTTTTCTTTGGGATTCAATGAAATTAAACTGTTATTTATAGAATATACGTGTTATGATTTTTGGCCTGAATTTAAAAGGTAGATAATTCATATACATTCTTAAGCTTTTTAGAAATAATGATGTATTTAAATTACAAGAATGGTTTTCTGAAGTCATTTTGAATTGCGCGCCAAGTACAGCTAACCAGCGCGCGGCCCTAACGCAAGCGCAGTAGCACAAGGTGGCAACATTCGCAACACTGCCAGGGGTGCGTTCCAGGGGAACACCCGAGTGCCCGCAGGTGCACTCGTGGCGGGAATCGCAAGTTTACTAGCAAACTAAAGTTTAGTATCTTCATCACTTTCCACTATTGTTGAAAACATCTTTATTTGTAATAACAATGAGCTCGTTACTGAAGCAGCAATTAAAATCTTCATATCCTGTTCTTGCATTTTTTTAACTTTTGTGTAAGGTAACTTCAATTATCTTTTACCAAACATAAACCCGACGCACAATCGAAACCGTTTATTCTGCCGTTCTCCTTCCACTTCACCCTAGTAAACTTCGCCCACTTCTTTACTTCACCCACTGGGGTTCTTTCAGGTTTCTCACCAAGTGCACTCATCGAGTGAACCACGAAAAGGGGCGTGGTTTACAAAAGTGAACTGCGAAGTGTGGTGTTCTTTGAACGGTTGCATGTGAAAGGATTTGGCGCGAATCATGCCGCGAATACAAAGATTGCCAGGTTATGTTTATATTTAACAACATACAATGGAGAACCAGCGGAAAAAAATAATTGTTGCTGCAGTTGCATCAAACCAGTTATTGTTGCAAACGATTATATTTGCAACTATGTTGGAAAGTGATAATGCGGATAGTGATAATGAGGTGGAAAGTGCTGAAATTTTAATGGAATTTTCCATGAAAGTCCGATGCCCGAGAGAAACGGCTATTAGAATAATTGGATTTTCTTAGAATGTACCTCTATGTTATATGCTTTGACATCTTTAAAACATCCTTTGGATCTTTTCATGTCTTTAAAAGGTCCTTAAGACGTCCGCCGTAAGACGTATATAGGACAAGTTATTGGCAACGCCTGACTGGTTTTCTTTTTTTGCAAATTAAGAGAGCGCACCATAACCTGAAAAGTAATAATGTTCTTCACATCAACTTAGGGTAGGGTGGGCGAGATGAGCATAGGGGAAAAGCTGAGTCACATAATTTTCTCGTAGGTTATCATTTATTTTATAAATATTTTTTGTTTTAATATCAGAAAAAACATTGTTAAACTTGTTTTAAAATTTTTTCGCTCAATGTTGAATAAATGTAGAAAAAAAGAAAGTAAAAATTCTAAGACCTGTATTCTGCTATTTTCCATTTGTTAAGAAGATTCAAGAATCACGCAAAATCACATATTAGATGTTTTCCAGTGGTTACTTAGATAGCTTATTTATTAGGCCTTAAGTTTTCAACAACGTTATACATAATTGTAAAACCGAAATAGGTGAAATTTTTATTTGACTAAAAACGTCATATGGGGCGGAATGTAGCAGTCAGTAGGTTAGGATGCAATGTTTTATATTATCAGATTGTGCATAATGCTAATTATGGTATAAACTTGAATAAATTAAATAAATTTGGTTTAAAACTCGTAAAATGCTATAACAATAAGAAAAACATTGTTGCGCTTTAAAAATACGGCAGACGTTTAAAAAAACTGTTTAATACCACAATATATATGTAATTCAGTGTCATGCAGCAATTGTAGTAGACCAGTGCAGTATTTGGGAGTTTACGTATTGAAGAATTTATCTTTTACTGAGATAATGTAAATGGTCAAGTCGAAAAATTGCTATATTTATTTCTGTAATGTAATTATTAAAAGATATGTGAATATAATTCGTTTTTCTATTTACTCTTTGTAGTGTTAATTAGGATAGAAGTAAGAATTAACGATTACATCATTTTGAACTTAAATACTTTAAATTTTGGTGCTCTCCCAAAATGACTATATGTTTTCCGGGTGCGAATTCCATAACTTTTTTTTATACTGTTCATTTTTCTCTTTATAACGAAGCTTTCACGAGTTATATTCTATATGTGCGCTAACTTTTCAACTTGCCGCTAATTCCTCCCGTCAATTTCAGTGTTCACTCAGTTCCACCTCATGTGTAGTTCAAAACTTTCCGAGGGTGGCGTGCCAACCGCACTTAAAAAAATAACGCCCCCGATGTAAATGCCAGTCAAATATAAGTAAATAATGATTGAACAATTAATAGTTTGTGAATAAAGGCAAGGATGTTAAAATTAAAAATCGCTGTATAAAAGCGAAAGTTTTCAATAAGCGTGGTTTCAAATGTATATCGTGCAAAGACTTTCAGAGTAGTGTAAGTTGTATGTTTATTGTTATTGTTACGAGTGCGTCGCATATCTCTCACACGCATAGTGTTGGTAAAAGTAATTTCATGTTTCATAAACATACTACATACCTCTTCTATGGCGAATAATTTTTTATTCCACAAACATTTCACAAAATCCTGTCTGATTATTAATTATTTAATTGTTCAACGACCAGTCAAAACAAAACAATGGAGGCGGCCATATTTTTTCAAGTACGGTTGGCACGCCACGCTCGGAAAGTTTTGAACTATACGTAAGTATGACTTTACACATGTTTGTCTGTGTACTTCTGGCAACAGAAAAGTGACCGTTTTTGGTGAAGTCCATGCATTACAGATTGGTCTCCTTATATCTATTCTCCATTTAGTCACCCATCGAGTGACTCCCAATCTCGTGATTTCTGAACGGTTCACCCGGGTGGATACACCCACTCACCCAGCGCCGCTGAACGAGTCCGAGTGCACCCGGGTGCACTTGGTGAGAAACCTGAACGAACCCCTTAGGGTACTGTCACACCTCTGACTTCCTGCCCGTTGCAGACAGGCAGTTGAATTTTCAAATGAAATAAACCAAGTTTTTATAGTTTAAATTCACAATTATGACAATGAGTTTTATTTTTCCGATATAATGTAAAAATAAGAGATAAAATACCCAGCCCTGAATTGAGTATTTCAGTAATTGTGAGGTGTTTACAGAAAAGTCATTTTGTCAGTTGTAGTGTTTTTTTATTCTTATCCGGTGTTAATGTCCTGTGTTGCGAAATTAAAGAAAACATATTGCTGTAAGTGAAATAAATAAGTTTATAACACTCTAACCTCAAAATCTCAATTTTGGCATAATTTCTCGGCCTTCGTGGTATACAATACTGTTTGATACTTGCGTGAGAGGTGATTTTTAGCACACTCGACTTTTCTCACTCGCTTTGCTCGTGCGAAAAATGTATCGTGCACTAAATAATCACCTCTCACACACTTATCGAAATGTACTATTTTATGCCCTTGTACAATGTAAATATTTTTTTAAAGGTGAAACTTCAAATTCGTATAGGAATCGTCAACTTTGTGCAAAATTAATGGAATAGAATGGATAATGTACGGAAATATTTTTACAGTACTCGAATGAGTAAGTTAGAGGAATGCGAAAATTATTTAATATCTTACGCCTTTGTATAAGTAATCCATGGTTTCGACCTGAAGTCTGATAAAAACTTATTTATTTCGCTTACAGAAATATATCTTCTCTGATTGCGCGACACAGGACATCAACACCGGATAAAAATAAGTAAACACTGCGACTGACAAAACGACTTTTCTGTAAAAACTTGACAATTTCTGAAATACTTAATTCAGGGATAGATATTTTATCTCTTATTTTTACATTATATTCGAAAAATAATACTCATTATCATAATTGTCAATTTTAACCATAAAAACTTGGTTTATCATTTTAACATTCAAGAATATTTAAAATTCCCGCGTAATTTTAAGATTTTCCACATACGGAAAAACCAAGGTGGGCCCCTGTGTAACGATATAGATTTTCGGGTGCTAGAGCCCTCAAAACTCATACGTTTAGTTACACAAGGTGTACCTCGAAAGCTTGTATCGACTAGCTAGATATCGATTTGATACATCGATTGATCGATATGTGTTCAAATTCAAATTACAGTTTGTAATTTAACTAATAACCATAACTTAGAAATGATAGAATAAGAACAATTTAGAAGAAAATTCATTATTTTAATACTCTCTCTCTCTCTGTTCTGAAATAATAGAAAGAATAAGAATTACAGATTAATTCGATAACAAGGAAATACTTATAGACTACGACGCAATAAGAATAGGTTAGATTCTTAGCATTCCTAAAGATGAGTCACAGAGCTATTTTTAGTATCAAAACGTGCCTTAGAACGAATTTTGACAGGAAATGGTATTATAAACATTCGGTCACAGTTTGAACTTTGTACCTAAATTGTTTGGATATGTCAATCAACGAATTGGTCATGTTGCGTTGTAAATCTAATAGGCGGAGGCATGCGACCTAATTTCTTATTTGTAAACTGACTGTTAAATTCAATGACATCAGCGATTTGATTAGCTGGAAAGGGAAAGTGGGAGATTTCTCCGCCCAAAACAGAGTTTATAAAAACGCGCGCACGACGAAAAAACGCCAGATTTTGCATCTCCGAAACCGCATATTTAATACTAAACCTGCGACACTTGATAGTCTATAATTGAGTTTTTTTACACTCAGAATCTTTGTTTTGTGTTTAAATTTAGTTAATTCATTTGAATTGTTGTTAAATTATAAGCAATTGTGATTTGTGACTTCTGAGACAGTGATGGTGGAAATGCATCTTTAATAAATTGTGAATCATTAACTGTTGAATTAAGTGTTTTTATTTCAAATAAGTTCCTTGAAATGGATTTCGTTTCAACGAATCAACGGCAACAACGATCCCGTTCAAATATCCAATCAGAGAGCAGTGAATTGTTGATAGAAAACCTAGGTGAAATTTGGGCATTACAATTGGTGACAGCGGTGGGATGTGTTGCACCATAAAGGAATAAATCAAATAGACTGAAGAAAAACTGGGTCACTGGACTACTGACTCACTGATTGAAATTCAAGGCTGTTCCTTTTACGACAAAGAGACTACTACACAGATAAAAGGCGCTGTCTTTTGAATCTGAAAAATGAATGGTACAGGATTATCAATTTATAACAATAAACATTAGAAAATAAAAGCCGCAATCTTCTACCAGGGTTTTGGGGTGGTTTTACTCCCGGTAGCATAGGGTGTCAACAATTGCGCCAAGGTTGTTAACGGTTAAATAGAGACCACCAAACTATTCCTCAATAACCGTAGGCCTAAAAGTATAAAATAAATTTTTAATAAGAAAATCCTTACCTCAACGTGGAAAATAAAAAATTGATGCTGAATTACCTGCTCGAAACGGAAGAAAATATGGCACTGTGGGATCAACTGCAGAGAAATCAATAACAACTACTCGAAGGAAATTCCGAAGGCTCAAGGACACTCAAGCAATTCAGAAAATCTTTCTGGAGTAATGAAGAATTGAGTGAATAGATGTGAAAAATTAAGGTCAACAGTGTTGTGAATTTTATTCTGCACTATTATTTGGATTATTTGTCTGCAAAAGATTGTCGTCAAAAGAATAAGTCTTTAGAAAATTTTTTTTTGTAACATGGCTCCGAATAGGAAGCGTCGTTTAGATAATAATGCGAAAGATGTAAACGAAGCATCGCCACCAATAAAAGCTAGACGAGACAAAAATGATAGTCCTGGTAGACCACCCGCTATAGTAACTCAAGAATTGCGATCCAGATTAGTAGTGAGCGAAAATCCTTCTGATAGTGATAGGACAAATTCTTTGAGTTCATATCAAAGTAGCGAGGGTTGGAATGATTTGCAAAAACATGAGACTCAGGTCCGGGACTCCCCCTCTGTTCCTTTATTACCTTTAAATCTTATTTCTGGACCCGAGAAAATTTCGCGAATAGTCAGAGATATGATACCGGAATTCACAGGAAAGAATATGTCAATTAAGTTATTTATGAAATGTTGTAAGGCTGTTATTGGTATGACCGATCCTCGCGATGCACCTTACTTAACTATGATGGTTTTGAATAAAATTAACGGCGAAGCGCGTTATCATATTCAAGATAAAAGCGATTTGGAACTTAATGACATCTTAAAAACTCTGGAACGTATTTACGCACAGGGAAAAGATGCAAGTCAAATTTTGCAGACTTTAGCTAACGTTAAAAGGAAACCCGATGAGTCAATTCAAGAATATGGGGCTCACGTTAATAAAATTTGTAATAAATTAACTTCTCAAGTAATGGAAAACACCCCCGGAGATAGAAGAGGTATGGGCCGTTGTGAAGCGTATAACGAGACCGTGATTGACAATTTTTTACGCGGATTAGATTTCAACATTTATACGGCCATTCATGATAAAGAAATTAACACTTTGGATGATGGTATTGCATTAGCCATTAAAGCCGATCAAAAAGTGAAAAGTTGGGGAAGAGTTCATGGATCTCTGTCTGGCTCCATTCTATCTACCTCATCGGGATCTAATTTAAGGAATAAAATAGGGCAAGATATATTGAAGAGAGTAGCTCATATGCGAGTAGAGGATGATACTAAGCCTATACAAAAATAAAGTATGAGTCATTTAAACTTCGAGGCGGGTTGTCTGACGAGAGGCCAGACGACTCCAAGTGTAAACCCCTCTCAACCCAGCGCATCATCCTCTCACTCGAAGAGTTTAATGAATTCAGTCCAAATGTGACAGTAGAATTTGATAATTTTTCTTTTTCAAAGAATAAGGTGATCTTTTTAATTGATACTGGCGCTGGAGAATCATTTCCCATTCCACAAGAAGGTATCCTTGGTATTCCTTTCCTCAAAAAACACAAAGCCATTGTAAATTTTGAAAGCGACTGACTTCAAATGGGAAATATTAATTTTCCGCTTGAATCCCATAAGACAATCAGTTGACTTGCAAGAACAAAGAAATTAGTAACAATTCAATTAAAAGATACTAAATTAAAAGGTTACATACGTAGAATTCAGTGTGGCCCTGGAATTTTTGCTGGTGAGTCTTTGATTTTTAATGAAAACGGAACTGCTAAAATCTTCTTTATAAATTCCAATAATCAGCAAATAAATTTAACAATACCACCAGTTGAACTTGAAGAATATTTTGAAATTGATTCTAAGGATTGTAAACTTTTTGCTGAGGAAAGAAGACAGGCTTCTAGATTTGCTGAAATTTTTAAATTGTAAATCTTTCTGATTTAAATGATGAAGAGAAAGAAAGTCTCTTCCCAATATTTTTTTATTATTCTCAGCAATTTCATCTTCCTAGTGACAAATTGGGATCAACTAATGTTGTTGTCCATAAAATTGTCACTTCTGATAATAAACCAGTAAACATAAAAAATTATCGTCATCCACCTATTCATAAAAAAGTCATTATGGAGAAAACTAAAGAATATCTTCGAGATGGAATAATTCGAGCATCAGTATCCCCATATAATTCTCCTGTTTGGGTCGTTCCAAAAAACCAGATCCTCATGGTAATAAACAATGGAGAATGGTGGTTGATTATCGTGGATCACACGAAAAAACCATTAGTGATTTTTACCCTTTACGCAAATAACAGAGATATTAGATCAATTAAGAGGAGCTAAATATTTTTCTGTTATGGATTTAGCATCAGGTTTCCATCAAACACCCATGGATCCCGAATCCAAAGCAAAAACTGCTTTTTCTACTCTATTCGCTCATTTCGAGTTCAATGGAATGCCATTTGGACTTAAAAATTCCCCTGCTACCTTTCAAAGGGTAATGGACCAAGTTCTGACTGGTTTACAAGGAATTGATCTATTTGTTTATATCTATGACATTGTCATCTATGCCTCATCACTTATTGATCACAGTCAAAAATTAAAAGCACTTTTAGGTCGTTTAAGAACATCGAGATTATCTTTGAACCCTGAAAAGTGTTATTTCTTTTAAAAAAATAGTATATTTGGGATATATTATCACCCAATAAGGGGTGAAATCAGATCCTCGAAAAATAGAAGCTGTAAAGAATTTTTCTATTCCAAGAGGAAAGAAAAATGTTAAACAATTCTTGGGGCTTGTAGGTTACTATAGGAGGTTTATTCCAGATTTCGCTAAAGTGGCTAAACCACTTACTCAAATTTTGAAGGACAGTACTGATTTTCGTTGGACATCTGTAGAACAAGAAGCTTTCGAGATCCTGCGTGATGAAATCTGTTCGGAACCATTGTTACAGTAACCTAACATTTCAAAACCATTTGTATTGACAACAGATGCTTCAACTTACGCTCTTGGAGGTGTCCTCAGTCAGGATAAGATTGCTCAGGACTTGCTAATCGCTTTTGCCTCAAGGACCCTTCAAGGAGCTGAGATAAATTATTATACAGTAGAGAAGGAACTTCTTGCTATTGTCTTCTGCGTCAACTATTTCCGGCCTTACTTATATGATCACAAATTTGTCCTTTTTACTGAGTATGCTTACGTGATTGTCTATAAGCCTGGAAAAGTGAATTCCAACGCTGATGCTATGTCAAGATATCCACTGAATGGTAGGGGCCCTTTATTATCTACTTTGGATTCCTTCGATTCAAAGCTGATAGCTGTTGTGGAAGTTCCAGCTTCTAAAAACGAGATTGAACCAGAAGAGTTAATGGAGCGAGTGTTTGCTTGTTTTGAGGCTTTAGATGTCAGAGCAGCGGAAAGTAACGTTACTGGGATTGAGGTGATTAGTGAATTGAATAATCCAGACTCAATCGCTCAGAATTATCAAATCGCCACCCAGGATCAGAGTACCGAGGCACCCCAACTCGCGACTCCTGTTGGGTGTAGCCTGTCAGGGACCCCGTTATCGGTCTGCGCCAATGCATCACAGCATTTTGGTCCAGATTCGTGGGGATGGAAACGCTCTAGCCCCGGTAGTTTTGTTGGTCCTTTGAAAGATGAAGATTCCAAACCGGAGTCGGGAGATTCAACTCTCAGTGACGACAGTCTTATGGCTTCACCTGATGAAGACTTTAACGACCCAGTTGAGATACCTTCATCGGCTCAAAATGGTTTAGCTCAGGTGCCCAAAAAGCAGAAGCCCTTGATCTCTACATCATCATCGGCTCTGAGTGGGTTGTGGGGTGCGGGCGTTGGAATAAATTCTTCTGCCGTAAAGACGCAAAGTGAATTGTGCGCTTTGCAGGAGATGGAAGACAAACACAATGGTGAGAACAGTGCTGCTGTTCTTGAAAAGACTTCTACATTGGTCATCTCAGACGCGTGTGTATCATACAGTGATGACAAAATTTATATGGGTAAAGGCCATATTGCTCATTTTGTCTCAGCCGATGGTTCGATGATGTCTGAAACTAATAAAGAATTAGTGAGTCATAATCTCTTCCGAGTTGAAGATTTCTTAGAAAGTAATCCTGATCAGCTTTTTTTGAATCACATATCTAGTGCAATTATTGCATGAAAAAATGCAATGAATACTCTAATGTCAAGAGCGTGAAGATTT
>NC_046665.1:176869-184878 GCF_010883055.1 Belonocnema kinseyi | reverse complement strand
ACACTTAGAAAACTGAGAAAACGTAAACACACATTCAGGAACGCGAATGACGTTTGAGAAAAAGGCTGTCTCCACCCTTTAGCAGCCTTTTAATTAAGCGGGAAGGTGTAACGATATAGATTTTTGGGTGCTAAAGCCCTTAAAATAGATACGTTTAGTTACACAAGGTGTACCTCGAAAGCTAGTATCGACTAGCTAGATATCGATTCGATACATCAATTGATCGATGTGTGTTCAAATTCAAATTACAGTTTGTAGTTTAACTAATAACCATAACTTAGAAATTATAGAAAAAGAACAATTTAGAAGAAAAATTCATTATTTTAATAAGAATTACAGATTAATTTGATAACAGGGAAATACTTATAGACTACGACGCAATAAGAATAGGTTAGATTCTTAGCATTCCTAAAGATGAGTCACAGAGCTATTTTTAGTATCAAAACGTGCCTTAGAACGAATTTTGACAGGAAATGGTATTATAAACATCCGGTCACAGTTTGAACTTTGTACCGAAATTGTTTGGATATGTCAATCAACGACTTGGTCATATTGCGTTGTAAATCTAATAGGCGGAGCCATGCGACCTAATTTCTTATCAGTAAACTGACTGTTAAATTCAATGACGTCAGCGATTTGATTGGCTGAAAAGGGAAAGTGGGAGATTTCTCCGCCCAAAACAGAGTTTATAAAAACGCGCGCACAACGGAAAAACTCCAGATTTTGGACCTCTGAAACCGCATATTTAATACTAAACCTGCGACACTTGATAGTGTATAATAGAGTTTTTTTGGACTCAGAAACTTTGTATTGTGTTTGAATTTAGTTAATTCATTTGAATTGTTGTTAAATAATAAACTATTATAAATAAGATCAATTGTTAAACGCGAAACGAGACGCCACGATGTGAACAATTATAAACAATTGTGATTTGTGACTTCTGAGACAGTGGTGGTGGAAATGCATCTTTAATAAGTTATGAATCATCAACTGTTAAATTAAGTGTTTTTGTTTCAAATAAGTTTCCTTAAATAGTTTTCGTTTCGATGGATCAACTGCAACAACGATCCCGTTCAGATGTCCAATCAGAGAGCAGTGAATTGTCGATAGAAAACCTAGGTGAAATTTGGGCATTACACCCTGTAACGCACGCCATGAGAGTGGCGTCACATGATTGCAGAATTCCGTTGCGTTTTGCGAATTGCGTCAAATCACTAGACATTTCAGCCAATAATATTCTCCTAGTTATTCAGAGAAATACTGTGATTGGCTGAAATGTCTGGTGATTTGACGCATTAAGCAAAACGCAACGCAATTCTGCAATCATGGGACGCCACCCTGAGAGTCGAAACAGCCTGCCAGCAGAGATGGGTTGTGACATGTCAATTGAGGTTTTCTACGTACAATACATAAACGACGTAATATGCGTAGAAAATTGAAGAAAAATATGTATAATACCTATTAAAGATGGCAAACGTTATTTGCTTGGTTGGGATAACGTACTATCTTAGATGGGAATATGCAAACTGCCATTCCGGTTCCCCGCCAAATTCTAAATCGCTAGATTGATATCGAATTATATAAATACACTTACATGATATAGATTATTCATTTTAAAATTATACTGAAGCATTGTTATCAAAACATAAATTATAAATAAAAATACGTGATATCATTTCGCTTTAACATATCAAAAAAATGCTCATAGGCAATTTAATTACATGTAAACATAATCTTCAGACCCATTATATTTGAAATATATTGGGATAGTCATAAATATTAGTAATTACGTCGCATAATCTTGAACTTAAATTCTGTTTCCATTTGTCGCGTCTACAATTTATGATCCACGTTGACAGTTTTTCTTTGCGCCCTAGTGGAAAACGGTAAAGTTTAAATCCAGCCTCGCTTCTATTTTTATAAAACGGAGCACTTCAGCAAACCATTTTTCTTATATTCTAAACTTAATTTTAATTAAACTATACGAAATGCTTACCGCACTGTTTTCCGCGAAATGTCCAGAAACCAGAATGGCGGTTGCATATTCCTGTCTAATATAGTACCCCAGTTAGGACAGACCCATGCATCGCCCACACCAGCCTTATCCGACTCTAAGAAAGATGGCCGGACCTTATTGCTAAGAGTTTCTATGTGCGAAATTTCGCCGTATGGCAGCGCTTCTCACACCTGGCCCTACTTCAACATGAAATCCAATGGGGAAAGTATAAAAAACATAAAAATGTAAGCATTTTAAATACATCAAATTTTGTTTCTAAATTAGTCTTATTCACAATTTGTGGAAGAAGGGAAATACATTAATATATAAAATGTGAAAAATATAAATGTTTGTGTTTCTAATGTGATAATTTTATACATTAGAAGAGTGTTAAAAAAATGCATTGCCCTATCGATAGAAATCTCAGAGTATATGCTAAAGATTCTCAAGACTCTGAGAAGCTCTGAGAAATTCTCCGCAGGCACTCAGGTAGATATACTTAACGGTCCAGGTAGCTCATTTGAATGTTTTAAAGGCTTTAAAATGTTCTTTCTAAATTTGAAATAAAAATACGATAATAAATAACAAGCAGAGAGGGTAAAATTGAAATAAGAATTCGATCACAAATAACAAACAGAGAGGCTATATCAATATATAGAGTAGCCGCCACTCTGGGGTCCTTTGTTAAGCTTTCGGATTAAAATTTAGAAGTAGATTTTTTTACATCTTATAGTTAACATCCTGAAACATAATAATTCGGAATCTACGGATTTCGATGATTTCAGATATCCAACTTTTTTTTAAATGTTTAAAATTGGAATTAATACAACGTTTATCGTAAATGGAATGAGATACGCCAAAAAAGATAAAATTTTTTATTCAACTAGAAAATTATGCATTAGTATATAAATTGTGATAATAAATAAGTATAATGAGAAAATTCATCAATTAAAAACAAAGTGTTAATAATTTGAAGAAAAATTTTAAAAAGGAGAGTCGGGTTAGCGACGGTCAACTACTGTAAATAACTCTGCCCGCACTGTGCTTGACGAATACAAAAGGAAAATTATATTGCCATCGCATCACTCTTAAAAGGACCACTAAAAGGGCCTTGAAAACGACCCAAACCTCTCTGACTATGTCTGACACTAAATCATTCAAATCGAACCTGAAAATAGTTTCAAACAGGCCAGGCTATTTCCCCTGATAATACTCTGAGATTTATATCGGTCGGGTACACAATTTTTTTCACTCGAGAGGGATTGAAGGGGAGTGTCTGCGAAATAAAACCATACTAATAACTTTTATTTCCCACCACCCTCGCCCTTCACGCAGCCCCCCAAAGATGCAAAAACTACATTTTTACGTTTTATTGGTACTTTTTAGCAAATCCTGTCATCTTTTTCATATAAATAATTACTAATAGACGATTTAAATATTCACCATGACTTTTTAAGCAATATCCAATTGTTTAAATAAACGTAAAATTATTTAAACAATTACTTACTCCCAAAAAATGTGAAAAATAATCGTATGTTCAGGTTGAAATGCAATATTTTGTCATTGTTTGGAAAAGAACATTTTTCTAAAAATATTATGAAAATTTTAAAATAATTATTTATTGTTTATTTTCAGAATTTCTAAAACTTGAGCCAGAAATGTTCACTTTTTTCAAATTGGTATCCTGTGATACTTTTTGTAGAATAATTATATAATTTTGAGACATTTCTTCAAATGTTTAACAAATTTCTATTTATTTCTTATAAGATTTGTTTAAACAATTGAAAAGTGGTTAACGTATTCTTTCTATACACTATACAGTCAGAAACGTAAATTTATGGTTTCTATTTTATTTCATTTTTGTAGTTAGCGAGAAAGAACTGCTTGAGCAAATAAAGATTGTTTAAACAAATAGAAATTTATTAAACATAAGGGAAAATGTATCAAAATTATGTAATTATTCAACAGAACGTGGCATAGCATATTAATTTGAAAGAAAGTTGATATCTCTGGCTCCATTTTTAGAAATGATGAGGATAGATAATAAATAATTGTTTAAATAATTACATGATATTATTAGAAAAATGTGATACTCCAAAAAATGATATATAACAACATTTCAATCAGAAAGCACAATTATTTTTTACATTGTTTAAGAACAAATAATTGTTTAAATAATTTACATTTCTTAAAACAATTGAAAATTGTTTAAAAAGACATGGGAAATATTCAAATTATTCATTAGTAATTATTTTTATAAAAAATGCGAGGAAAATTGCTAAAAAGTAACAATGATACGTCAAAATGTAGTTTTCTTAATTTTTGGGTCATATTTGTGTGGCTGCGGGAAGGGTGAGGTTGGGTTGAAAATAAAAGTTATTAGAATGGTCTAATTTCATAGACACTCCTCTTCAATCCCTAGAAAACTTGGCACTTTCCGATAAAACCCTGTAACACAAGTTCAATTTTTTGAAAATATTTAAACAATAAAAAAATACTCTAATACATAGACCTTCCGGCTATCCTTTAGTAAAAAGTGTAAGTATAGAAAAATCATTATAGGCCTATAATTATTTTCCTATAATGAAATTACCATAATTTTTCACGACTTTATGACTGCTAATAAGAATAATGATTTGATTAATTATAGGAAAAATTATAATAAAATAATTATATAAATGAATAACATTGAAATATTGAAATAATTATTGCAAAAAGTAGAAGATACCCATAGCTTTTAAGTTTCATTATATCTCCATTCTTAAACAAAGCTTCTTTAAATATTTCAATTTTTATGTATTATTGTGTGAGTAGTTTAAAATAAATGATTCATTTATATTTCCTTCTACTTTAGCAATAATTATTTTAATATTATTAATTTCTATCATTATTTTCCTAAAATTTTTTCTATGATAATTATTCCTGTAATCGCGAAAAAATTATAGGAAATTCATTATAGGTCTATAATTATTTCCACGACAATAAAAGATTGGAAGACCAGATGTAAAAATTGTATTTATCTTTCTTTTTAATTTCTTCCTTATATTTTTAACCAAAAATCCTCCCGAACGAAAAGGAATTTAAGTGAAGAACAAATATAATCACCAAATGAGGAACAGCCATAGCCGGGGGAAGACAGCTATTTCCAGGTTAAAATTCGGAAATTGCAATTAAAGCAATTGAAATATGTGTCTTTTCATTTATTTTTTAAATTTAATTTAAATAAAATTATAAACATATTGGTTATAATTTATACATACTGATGCAATATCACATCTCTACTAGGATCATTCACTTCCCTTTTCCAGACAATATCATTGGGATGAAAATGTTTGTCGCAAACAAACTGGCCAGCTTTACTAAAAAAATCTTCCCTATTCATTGTTTTCTGATATATACCAACTAAATTGTGAAGCACTTTGGAAATATAAATTTTCTCGCCGTCATCACGAGTCGAATGATAGCCGGATTGACAGTTTGGAACAATGCACTTTACCATATTTTTCTTTTTCTTCTCCCACTGAATTTTAATACTTATTTTTACTCAAATCAATCGCTTTAAATCTTTGTACTCTTGTAAACATTTTAGGCTTACATTTTATAAAATATTATATAAATATCATTGTTTTTAAGTAAATTTCCCATTTAGCGGCATGTTAAAGTAGGGACACGTGCGAGAAGCGCCGCCATGCGGCGATATTTCGCACATAGAAACTCATAGCAATAAGGTCGAAAACTTTTATAGCTGAAATACGGAGAGTTGGATAGGGCTGGCCCCCACTTTTCAGTTCTCTTAGCATCCGGAGGGGTATCGTAGTTCAAATAAATCCAATAGATAGTGCTCCGATCAGGTAAGCCTGTTTTTTTGCATCTTTTGCATTGTTTTGTATTGACAAAACCCGTAAATTTCCTATTAAAAGTGATTTATTTGAGAAAAATGTGTAAAATTGAAAGTTTAAATTATAAGAACTTGTAGCCCAGTAAATTATTGATTGTGTTGAGAGTTTTTTCTAATTGATAGTGCAAAGTAATGGGATTGAAATGTGTAGCTCCGGGTTGTACGTCTGGCTATATTAGCAATTCGGAGAAGTTTCATTTTTTTCTGGTGCCCAAAGACTCCAAAGAAAATAAACGGTGGCAACAAGCTATTCGCAGAGATGACAGAAATACAGTTTGTGAACTTCACTTTTGGGAAAGTGACATAATTTGGAAGGCAGAAGTTAAAGGCCCAGACGGAAGTGTAATGTTCGCTGTATGTTAATTTCCTGTCTTATTATTTTTTTGATATTTATTTTGTTTAACCACATGGCTTTTAACAATCTAAATCAATTATTAATAAAAAAAGATTCCGTAGGAAAGATCACACATATTTATAATAACTCTTATGTAATTAAAAATTTGTTTTAAAAATATTTTAGAGGTATAAAAAAAACGTTCATACTGATGAAAGAAAATCATCTATAACAAAACTAGTGGAATTTTAAACCAAACAGAAGAAGTTTCAACTAAAATGATGAATTTTTAACCAAAAAGATGAATTTTAAATGAAAGGAGACATTTTCAAACAAATATTTAAATTTTAAACTAGAAAAAAATAAATTTTTAACAGAATACGAACTAGTTACATTTTTAATAAAAAAAGTAACTTTCATCTCTACTGATGAATTTTCAACTAAAATGGTAAATCGTCAACTGGAATAGTTAAATTTTAAACAAAAATATGAGGTTTTAACTGAAAAATGAATCTACAACTGAAACAGTTAAACTTTCAACAACAACAAAATATGTTTTACTATAATAAATCAGTTGTCAATCAAAACATAAATAATTAAGTTTCAAGTTAAAAAAATCAATGTTAAACTAAAAAAGAAGAAAACTGGTAAATACTTAAATTCTCAACCAAAAACAAGAATTTTTGAATAAGAAGATTAACTTTCAAAGAAAAAATTCATTTCCTACCAAAAAAGTCGATTTTTTAAAAACATACGCGATTTGTGCACGGAATAAATAAATTTTTAATTTAAAAACACGAATTTACATCCAAATTGTTGAATTTTTAACTAGAAAAGGTCCATTTTTCACCTGAAATAGTTACATTTTTTACGAAAATATTAAAATTTTTAGATAAAAGATTGATTTTCAACAAACTAGTTACATTTTTAAAAGGAGATCAATTTTTAATTAGAATGATAAATCTTCCAACAAAATTAATTTTTAACAAAAGAGTTCAGCTTCAAACCGCAAGTAGTTGAATTTTCTAAAAAAAAGGTAAATTCTTAACGAAAAATGTAAAAAATTTTAATATTGTAATTTAGAAATATTTCCTTTTCGAAAGAATACTTTTACTCTAAAAACTACTTGAAGCACTTTCTTTTTTTAAACTTCGGAAGAAGGGAACAGGGATTTTTTAAACTCCTTTCTCCTGAATCTCACTTTTATTTTTTTTAATTCCCCTTCTATGTTAAAAATTCCCTGTCCCAAGGAAAATTTAATTTATTTACTGAAATTCCCTGTCCTATAATAAATAAAATAATCATTTTCAATTATATGTTCTGCAACTGTAGACAAAGTAAATTAACTATTTTTTAATTCAATTTTCGATCATTTCGTGGTTTTTCCAAGTCCTTCCCAGTTTTCCGCTCAAGTCACCACCCTGATTATAAACAAATTATATATAAATATATATTTTTTAGAGAGTGGAAATGTATAGATGAATTGATAAAAGAGTATATTATAAGGCTAATGATTAATGTTTATATATTGTTATTACTGTTATTATTATTAGTCAAGTAATATTATCAATCAATTTTTGAAATTTGCAACAATTACAGTTGTTTATAAAATTATTTAATTAATTACATTCGCAAACTAAACAATGGAAAAATTTGCATAAAATTCAAATTGTTTTCAGAATACGAGGGTAGTTCAATAAGTCCTTAGAATGACCAACACATGGCGCGCGAATCGCTCCAAATCATCTGTTTTCAGTCAGCACCACTCCCGACTAGATATA
>NC_046665.1:171729-176769 GCF_010883055.1 Belonocnema kinseyi | reverse complement strand
TGCTTATTTTGAGGAACTTCCGAAAACGCACTTTTCGGAAGGATTAAAAAAACTTGAAAAGCGATTGACCAAGTGTATAGAGCTCCAAGGAGATTATGTTGACAAATAAAAAAAAATTTACCCAAGAAAAATTGTTTTTATACTTCATTCTAAGGACTTATTGAACTACCCTCGTACTCATCCTTATATTCAATTTTCTTAATATTAAATTACATGTTTAGATGCATTTTTTGGCTATCTAGTTACAGCTGCTCTTATTGTTATTGAGAACGATGCTATTTCTTTTTTATTCATAAAAAAGTATCAAGCTTTTAATGAATTTTTGTAATTTTGCTATACATAACAATGGAAAAACAGGCTTACCTGATCGGAGTACCATCTATGGGATTTATTTGAACTACGATACCCCTCCGGATGCTAAAATGACAATTACTACATACACATGCACGGGCGATGCGTAGGGCTGATGACAACTTCTGCATACACATACGCGGGCGATTCTTAGGGCTGGTTGGGACTGCATTTGACAGATTTGAATGATTGACATAACCTCTTATAAAGCTGTTCAATCGATTTAATTTTAATCTTAAAAGTAAAAATGTTAAGAACAAGTGTGAAAAAACATTTAAGAAGGGTAAACCGTGAGAAAACATTAATTTCGAGCGCAAACGAGCGCACACTCGTGTTCCACATGCTCGAACACGTTGCGGTTATGAAGGATAATAAACACGTATATTATTATTATTTTTTAAATAATTTGTTCAGAAATGTGATAAATAATGACGAATACTGAATTGATTGCTCAATATTATTTAAATCTATAAGGCAATTGGGTATTTTTAAAGTAAAGAATTGAAAAATCCCACCCATATAGTCACGTGATCAAATGTACAATACATTTGTAGAAAACTAAGGACGTAATATACGTAGTAATATACATGTCGGAAACCATGTATTTATGTTTGTTTACACGCCTGTCAACTGGCCGTCAGCCAGCAGAAAAATCATAAGAGTGAGAAAGATTGAGGGTACTTTTCTTTTCATTTTCCGCTCTCTGCCTCTTTAACTCTTGACTTTTCTGCTGGCTCACGACCAGTAAATAGGCGTGTCAATACCAGTGATCGCAGATCTGAAACGAGACGTGGTCCAATCCTATGACACGTCTATTTACGTGTGAATATGGTAGGAGATGATATAAATGCCTGGGTTGCGCGCGCAACCCATTTCTCCTCTTCTGAATTTAAAAACTCGAAGGTGCACGATTGCCGGTCGGAACACTTCAGCGGTTCTATTTTGAAGTTACGTTACTTCGAGTATAAAATATAAATTATATAAATATTATTACTATTATATATATATATAATAATTATTATTATTAATGATAATATTATAATTATGTTTTATTATAATAGTCCTATTTAAATCTTGATCCGCATTTGAAAGAAATTAAAGAAATTGGTGATTTTGGAATTCATCTCGTTTGGATAAAAACTCAATTATTTGATTGAAAAAGTAATTATTCTGTTGAAAATGTAACTATTTTGTAAAAAAGTCCTCTTTTCTATCAAAAATTCAACTACTTTGTTAAAATTTTTATGTCTTTTCTTTGAAGTTCATCTCTTTCGTTGAAAATACATTTTTAAAACTGAGAATTAATCTATACCATTTTTGGTTAAAACATCATGTATTTTGTTAACAATTCGTCTTTCTTTGTAGAAATTAAATTGTTTTATGGAAAATTTATACTTTTTGATTAAAAATGACATTTTTCGGTTGAATTATCAACTGTAAATATTTTTTGTTGGCAAAGTTGTTTTGTTGTAAATGCAACTATATTGTTAAAAATTAAAATCATAATTTTTGGGTGAAAAATTCGATTATTCACTTAAAGTTGAACTACTTAGTAAAAAAATTAATTCTTTCTTATTAAGGATTCATAATTATAATTGAAAATTCAACTATTTGCCTTTAAATTAGGTTAAAAATTCAGTTTTTTTTGTAGATAATACTCTTTTTGACTTTAAATTAAACAATCTATTAAAATTAAATTGACCTTTTTTAGTAGAAATTTAATCTTTTTGGTTGAAAATGTATCATTTTTAGTCAAAAATGCAATTTTTTGGTTAAAATATGAACTGTACATCTTCTTGGGTTTAAAAGTCGATTATTTCACTAAGAGTTGAACTACTTTGTAAAAAAATACGTTTCTTTTAACAAGGTTTTATAATAATGGTAGAAAATTTAACTACTTGGTTGAAAGTTTAACTCTTTGATTGAAAACTCATATTTTTCGTTTGAAAAATTCAACTTTTTGTAGATAATTCGTCTTTTTGACTTTAAAATTAAATAATTTCGTTGAAAATTCATGTATTTTGTTTAAAATTTATCTTTTTTTGTAGATCATTAATTTTCTTGTTCGAAAATTCATCTAATTGGTTGACAATTCAACAACTTTGTTGAAAATAAATTTTTTCCGTTAAAAATTATTTATCTTTATCTGAAAATGTAACTATTAGAGGATTGATTACAAATTAATCGTATATATTGGTTAAGTTTGAAAATCGTTTTTTTATAGAAAATTAATCTCCATAGTCAAAAATTCACCTTTTCCCTTGAAAATTTAACAATTTTATTGAAAATTCGTTTTTTCCCCGTTCAATTCAATTTTGTATCACAGCTTTTATCTGGAAATTAAATAATTCCATTTTTGGTTAAAATTTATCCTGTAAATTGTATTGTTTAAAACACCAAGTATTTGTTAGAAAATTAATTTAATTGTTTTCGATTATGACTTGAAATATTATTTCAGTATAAAAAATTTTTATTTTTAACCCATTCAATTTGAAATTTTTTAATTAAAAAAAGAAAATTTCGTTAATTATCAGCAATATTTGACCGTTCATTTAAAGCAATCTATTACAAACAACTGTTAAAAACTATACAAATTTGAACAGAATGGTTCGAAATAGAAAGCCTTGAATTATTAAATTTGTAATAAGCTAAATTTTAAGTTTAAACGCTACAATTTTAATTTAAAAAAAGATTCAGAATTAATTTAAAACTTGAAATTATTTCAAATAATTTGAAACACGATTTAGACTTTTGCAGATTAAAAAGAAAAAGTTTTTTGAGAATTGTACAGTATTTAAAAAGAATAGCAACAATTGTTGTGATTGCTAAGAACATTGAAAATGATTTTTTATTTTGACAAATAAATTTTAAGTGAGTATTTGAAAACATTTTAAAAATTAAAAAAAAAGAATCCAGAAGATTTTAAGGAAATTTTTTTATTTTGCAGTTTTTTTAATTTTAGGAAAAAAATCTAATTAACAAAACATATCAATTTTCAACCCAAAAGTTTACTTTTTAATAAATTAAATTAATTTTCTATCAAATAATTGATGTTTTAACTAATACAATGTACAGGATAAAGTTTCAACCGAATATTGAATAGCTCAATTTCCAGATAAAAACGATTAATTTTTAATCAATCCTAGAATAGTTACATTTTCAGATAGAAAAAAATAATTTTTTAACAAAAAAATTAATTTTCAATAAAGTTGTTAAATTCTCAACCAATAACATGAATTTTCGACCAAGAAAATTAATGATCTACAAAAAAAAAACAAAATTCAAACAAAATACATGAATTTTCAACGAAATTATTTAATTTTAAAGTCAATAAAACGAATTATCTACAAAAAGTTGATTTTTTTTCAGCGAAAAATATGAGTTTTCAATCAAAGGGTTAAACTTTCAACCAAATAGTTAAATTTTTAACCATAATTATAAAACCTTCTTGAAATAAGCAGTATTTTTTTTACAAAGTAATTCAACTTTTAGTGAAATAATCGACTTTTAAACCCAAGAAGATGTACAGTTCATATTTCAACCAAACAATTGCATTTTTGACCAAAAATGATACATTTTCAACCAAAAAGATTAAATTTCTACCATACAAGGTCAATTTCCAACAAAATATATGAACTTTCAACAAAATTATTTAATTTTAAAGTCAAAAAAATATCATCTACAAAAAAGCTGAATTTTTAACCCAAAAATATGATTTTTCAACCAAAATTTTAACTGTCGACCAAATAGTTTAACTTTCTATCAAATTGTTGACTTTTAACGCCCAAAGATGGAATTTTAACAGAAAAGTAAAATTTTTAACAAAAAATTTAATTTGAAGGAAAATAGTGGAATTTTCAACTATAAATATTAATCCTTATTAAGAAAAAATTAATTTTTAAACTAAGTACTTCAACTGTTAGTGAAAGTTAAACTATTTGGTCGACAATTAAAATTTTGGTTGAAAAATCATATTTTTGGGTTAAAAATTCAGCTTTTTTGTAGATGATACTCTTTTTGACTTTAAAATAAAATAATTTTTTTGAAAGTTTATATATTTTTTTGGAAATTGACCTTGTTTGGTAGAAATTTAATCTTTTTCGTTAAAAATGTATCATTTTTGGTCAAAAATGCAATTGTTTAGTTGAAATATTAACTGTACATCTCCTTGGGCTTAAAAGTCGATTATTTCACTAAAAGTTGAATTACTTTGTAAAAAAAAATACTGTTATTTTCAACAAGGTTTTATAATTATGGTTAAAACTTTAACTATTTGGTTGAAAGTTTAACTTTTTGACTGAAAACTCATATTTTCCGCTGAAAAAAATCAACTTTTTGTAGATAATTCGTTTTATTGACTTTAAAATTAAATAATTTCGCTGAAAATTCATGTATTATGTTTGAAATTTGTCTTTTTTTTTTGTAGATCATTTGATTGAAAATTAATTTAATTTGTTAAAAAGTAAACTTTTGGGTTGAAAATTGATATATTTTGTTAATTAGATTTTTTCCTAACATTAAAAAAATTGCAAAATAAAAAAATTTCCTTAAAATCTTCCGGATTCTTTTTTTTTAATTTTCAAAATTTTTTCAAATACTCACTTAAAATGTATTTGTCAAAATAAAAAATCATTTTCAATGTTCTTAGCAATCACAACAATTTTTGTTATTCTTTTTAAATACTGTACA
>NC_046665.1:140683-171629 GCF_010883055.1 Belonocnema kinseyi | reverse complement strand
CCATTCTGTTCAAATTTGTATAGTTTTTAACAGTTGTTCGTAATGGATTGTTTTAAATGAACGGTCAAATATTGCTGATAATTAACGAAATTTCCTTTTTTTGATTAAAAAATTTCAAATTGAATAGGTTAAAAATAAAAATTTTTTATACTGAAATAATATTTCAAGTCATAATCGAAAACAAATAAATTAATTCTCTAACAAATAATTGGTGTTTTAACTAATAAAATTTACAGGATAAAGTTTAACTAAAATTGGAATAGTTTAATTTCCAGATGAAGGCTGTGATAAAAAATTGAATTGAGCAAGGAGAAAAAACGAATTTTCAATAAAATTATTAAATTTTTAAGGGAACAGGTGAATTTTTGACCAAGAAGATTAATGTTCTATAAAAAAACGATTTTCAAACTTAACCAATATATACGATTAATTTTTAATCAATCCTCTAATAGTTACATTTTCAGATAAAGATAAATAATTTTTAACGGAAAAAATTTATTTTCAGCAAAGTTGTTGAATTGTCAACCAATCAGATGAATTTTCGACCAAGAAAATTAATGATCTATAAAAAAAGAGAAATTTTAAACAAAATACATGAATTTTCAACGAAATTATTTAATTTTGAAGTCAAATAGACGAATTATCTATAAAAAGTTAAATTTCCTAAACGAAAAATATGAGTTTTCAATCAAAGAGTTAAACTTTCAACCAAATAGTTAAATTTTCAACCATAATTATAAAACCTTGTTAAAAAAACGTATTCTTTTTACAAAGCAGTTCAACTCTTAATGAAATAATTGACTTTTAAACCCAAGAAGATATACAGTTCATATATTAACCAAACAGTTGCATTTTTTTGCAAAAATGATACATTTTCAACCAAAAAGTTTAAATTTCTACTAAAAAAGGTCAATTTAATTTTAATAAATTTTTTCATTTTAAACTCAAAAAGAGTATGATGTACAAAAAAGCTGAATTTTAAACCTAATTTAAAGGCAAATAGTTGAATTTTCAACTATAATTATGAATACTTAATAAGAAAAAATAAATTTTTTTACTAAGTAGTTCAACTTTAAGTCAATAATCGAATTTTTCACCCAAAAATCATGATTTTAATTTTTAACAATATTTTTGAAATGAATGCATTTGCAACAAAACGACTTTGTAACCAAAAAATATTTAAAGTTTATAATTCAACCGAAAAATGTAATTTTTAATCAAAAAGTATAAACTTTCCATAAAGCAATTTAATTTCTACAAAGAAAGACGAATTATTAATAAGATACATGATTTTTTAAACAAAAATGGTATAGATTAATTCTCAGTTTCAAATCATGAGAATCGCCAGCCCACCATCGAAATCTGAAAATATTAAAATCTTAATCTCTTCATTTTATTTCAAAGCACATAGAGATATAAATAGAACCGCCGAAATGTTCCGACCGGCAATCGTGCACCTTCGAGTATTCAAATTCAGAAGAGGAGAAATGGGTTGCGCGCGCAACCCAGGCATTTATATCGTCTCCTACCATATTCACACAGACATAGACGTGTCATAGCATTGGACCACGTCTCGTTTCAGATCTGGGATCACTGGTCAATACACCTTTAATACGTGATGATTATACGTACCCATCCCTGTCTGCGAGGCGCGAGCACGACAGCACGTTTGCGTGGTAGGTATCGAATTCGCCTAAGCTCCAGGGGCTCTATTCTCGAGTTCGTTCAAAACTTTCCATATACGTAAAGTTTCGAATGGTAACTTACGTATACGAGAAGGAACTTACATTCTCGAGCACTCTTCGAATTTGATGTCCGTGAAGATGGCACGTCACCCATAAATGTCCAAATCTTTTTTGGTGGAATCGTTTGGTGGTAAGGTGGCGGTTATTATGTGGTGGTTTTTAATATTTAGTGGTCAAAATTGAAAAAGCTATAGTACTTTCCAAGTTGACGTGCTAACTTAACGCTCGCAGGCCACACTTTTATATATTTAACAAAATCCTTATGAAATATTTTAGTGGTCATTTGGTGGTTAATTTTAATATTTGGTGGTCAATCTGTTTCTGCCCTTATATAATTGGCGCAAAGTTTAAAAGCAAGAAGTACTCTACATAGCAAATGATTTTATTATTGCACGTATTTAATTATAATACAATACAACTTTATTGGTGGAATCATTTCTTGGTCCTTTGAGGGTCATTTGTTGGAAGTTTTCGATATTTGGTGGTCAAAATGAAAAAAAGAGTAATGTATTTTCAAAATTTGCGTGGTAGTAATTTCGGTAGTCATTTAGCAAACATCTGGTGCTAGTTTTTAATATTTGGTGGTCAAAATTGTGAAAGTTTTTAAGGGCATGTGATACTTGGTCGTGTGGTCAATCGGGTACAGTTCCCCCGGCTATTTTGATACAAAAATGAAAATTTTTAAAAACTGAATGCGGAGATGCTATAAAATATCATAACGGACGTCCCCGGACTCTTTTTTGAGGGATAATAACAAAAAATTTATTGTGCTAAATAAAAATTTTATGCATTATTTTGAGATTATGTCGTTTTTCATCTCTGCCTTTCCGATAATTTGAAAATTATTGATGAAATAAACTTTTTTAATTTCCTGCAAACAAGGTTTGTTCCGGGAGATTAGTTACTATGTTTATTTGTAAGTTCAACGTTTTCGGCCAAAAATATTGTGTAGTTTGGAAGTAACGATAGGGAGATTTGTAACACACATAACCTCGAAATATACACACGTTGTGAGGAAAATCGAAATTTTTTTGAAAAATGAATACAAAAAAAGTGTGAGGGGACGTCCGTTAGCATGTTCGCTATCATTTCCCAGATTTTGACGACAAAATATTTGTTATCCTAGGAAAAAAGCCGTGCGAATATAACACTGAAAAAATCGATACTAATTTCTAAGCGCTCTGCAAATGAATCACATTTTGCTAGATTAAAAATTTTGAATTAATCCACAAAAAAGTGTGTTGGGACGTCCGTTAGCATGTGCGCTAGCATTTCCCAAAAATTTCAGACAAAATATTTATTATTCTAAAAAAAAAAAGCCGGGGGAACCTAAAACTGGTAAAATCGACAATTTTCTAAGTATCACATGCCCTTAATACACAAACAAATCTGGGGCATCACGCGCAGCTGTTTCTGCGCATGTACAATTGGCGCAAAGTTTAAAAGCAAGAAATACTCTACATCGCAATGGATTGTATTATTGCATGCATTTCATTCTAATACAAGCCAACTTTATTTGTACAAACATTTCTTCGCCTTTTGAAGGTCATTTGTTAGCAGTTTTCGATATTTGCTGGTCAAAATAAAAGAAGTAAAGCATATTTAAAATTTTCGTGTTACCTCCACGTTTGCAAGGCACTCTTTAACCCTCAAAAAGGCAGGCGGGTCTCAGAGGCCCGACAGGTCACAATTTTCGAGATACAAAGTGTTGTGTATCAAGCTTGTGCATGGAAATTTCTTTCGGCGAAGTCTAAATACATAAAAAATCAGGTTTTCTGAAAATTCCATTTGTGGAGTGCTACAAAGAAACGTGTATATTTTTTACTTACAAAAAAAGCCAAGCCGGGCCCTCGCAGGCCCGCAGTTCATTGCAACATGAACTTTGAGTACCGCGAGGAAAAGAGTATGCATATCACTCATGTTTGCATGAAAAAACAGTTTGGGTGCATAGATTTCAGTTTCACAGATACGTTTTTTTAATTTTGAAGGATTTCTACATATTTGCTTGTTTGTTTCTAAAATACATCTACTCCTTGCAGGTGCAAACATAATTTCTCGCGTAAACTTTTTCAAATGTGCGCTCGCATTTGCAACGCGTAATATTTTGATGTTGTAGTGATTATGTTGTCATAGTTGTTGTAATAGTTGCAATGGTGGTATTTAGAAGGAACAAAAGTACAGGTTATAAATCTTTTTTATAACGCAACAAAAGGAGGCGTTGGCATTCTTAGCCAAATATACTATTCATATGTGTTTCAATGTAAAACGAATCAGTGGCCTCACGCAATGTTTTTTAATTTAAAAAAGGGCCCTTCAGTCACAGCTTTTGTGGTTCATCGCGATTTTACTGGAAAAAGCGAGCAACAAGTGGGCTTCACAAGAAAACGTATATTGGTAAATTTTGGTTTGGCATGCCATAAAAATGCGTGCAACAAATACTTTGGTTAACACGATAAAGTATCGAAACTTTGCAAAGCTGCATTATAAATTTAAATGTAATGTGATCATAAAATGTAATTATGAATAAAAATGATCAAACTTCTTAGGTTTCTCTATACATTTACTGGAAAGAGAAGTTTGAATTTCAACGGGCCTGAGAGGCCCGGCGTGCTTTTTAACGTCACAATTTTAGCTTGCCATCATCAGGGTTAATATTTTTGCAAAAATTAATTTTAGAATTTAATTGCGGTCGTTTGGGGAATATTGATCTATATTTGCGAATATGTGCTGACAAATAAGTCACCCCCAAACTACGGCTAAACGGGTGAATCCCCTGTAGAAATAGCCGGGTTTGACCCGACCAGAAGAAAGTTTCTGGCCAGAATCTGACCGGATCAAACCGGCATACTATTTTGTTAATTGCCCGGCCGGGATCTGATCGAGTTCCCACTGGGACCCAGCCAGGTCAAAAATGGTGCTTTATAGAAGTATCATAACCTTAAAAACATCTTAAGAAATATCCACAAGCGACTGCCGTAAGTGGGTCGTTTGTAAATATCTGACAGGCGAAAGACCAATTTTTTGTGTTTTAGGTGTTTTTTGAACAATTATGAAAGAAAAATTAAACTAATTTTAATTATATGGTTACCTACTTTTGGTTCTGCGGTTCCCAGACTTGCCGTGACTGCGAAATCGTTGACCAACTTATTTTTTATTTTCAAACATAGTTTCCCAGTGAAATTATACTTATTTTTTTTGTGATACGATTTTTTCTTATTTTTAATGTATTTATATATTATCTTGGATAAGCAAAAAACGTAATAAGAAGACAAATAACTTTTTCCGAATGAGGTTTTGAATTAACTTATCATGCTAGCACGTAATAATGATTCGGCGACTTCCGGAGTCTTTAATGCTAAAAACGCAGTAAAACGTCGGTGGGCGCCAGGTTATCCGTAAAGAAATTTGTTAAGTTTCACCAAATTGTATCCAATTTTCTGGAGCAATCGGATTATTTATAAAAGTAAGTGAATTATTTTGTTAATAAGTAAGCATTATTAATATTCTTCAACTTTAATGTTAAATCAATTTTCTAAACCGGTTTCATAGGTTAGAATGTCACGTGAAACCCCTGAAATTTATTTTATCTCTTGTAAAAAAACCTTTGCAAACTAAGTTACACTTAAGGTAAATTTGTTATGCAATTTAACTTTAACTTCTTACAATGCAATTTCTTACAGAAACTTAAGAATCATAACCTATATTTTAGTAGTTACATGGAATCAATGTTTGTAGTTAATATATTTATTATTATGAATGCAGTTCTTAAATTGAAATTCCAACATCTTTTTACAGGTGGAAATAAGTGCTGAAAAAGATACTTATCTCTACCAATTGGTATAATATCTTCGCTGTGGTAAAAAGGCTCCAGTAAAATGCGATTAAGGAGCCCAGTCAAAAACCGGTCGGATTCCGACCGGGTTACCCTATTTGTATCCGGGATCCGATCGGGTAACCCGGCCGGGAGCCGACTAGGTACACGCACCCGGGATCCGACTAGCGCAGCGTGACGAAACTAACCAGAATCCAACCGGGTAGCCTGACCAGATTCCGGATACAAGCAGGGCAACCCTGCCGGAATCCGGCCCAAACCCGTTCATAATTTCTACACGGGATGGTTTAACGCAATATTTTAATCGCAAAATCTAATGTATGGGTATAGTGAACACGGTAGTAGACGGATTGCTTACCAAAGTAGAGGGAAGTTATATAATTACGGTGACCATCCGTCCGGATTTCCCCGGACATGACCTCATTTTAGGGCTTGTGTGAGTTGTCCTACATGATTTTTCACTTTGTCCGGGTTATCGTCCGGATTTTTCAAATGATGATTTTTTATTTTTCAATCAACTTTTGGACCTTTTTTGGACATAATGTTATCATTCAATACCATTTTACTACTACTATACGAAATAATGTATGTGTGCATTTCGACGTGCCCAAATGACAGGGTGCCATCTCGGTAGGACGAAATAAAAAGGTGCCATCTCGAGTGGCGAAACATGGAAGCTTAAGAATCCCATATAAATGGTATTGGGAACACCAACGCCCTTTAAAGTAGGGAACCTTTTTATTTGGTTCTGTCGAGATGGAACCTTGTCATTTGGACACGTCGATTTGTGATATTGATTAGAAAGCATTAGGTTTCAAAAATAAAAATATCAGATGTTAAGCGTTGATAAAATTTAATAAAACAGTTCATTTGAAAAATATGTTTGAAAATTCTCTTTTATTCAATCCTTTCTATTCTAGCATGCCCTGCTTTGTCCTGTTTTCAACTGTTTTCTTCTACTTTGTACTTTTTTTCAAACATTTCTGTCCTACTTTGCAATATTTTTCAAACTTTTATATCCTACTTTGTCCTCTTTTTAAAATAAGTGTGTGTTCTACTTTGCCCTCATTTTTCAAAGCTTTTTGTCCTACTTTCCGAAAATCAATTATAGTCACCTTGAATATAATAGTTAATCGTTGTTTGGAGTGGTACATTTTTTTAACATGTGATTATTTAAACAAATAATTATTGTTTATTTTCCAAAATTGAGCCCGAGTTGATATCCTATACTAGTTTTTGCGGAATAATTGCATTAAATTTGGAACACATACAATTAGTTTGCTAACTTTTTAGTATATATGAAGAATATATGAACCATTTTCCATTGTTTTTAAACAAACTGAATTTGTTTAAGCAATTTTTTCCTCAGAAACATTTAAAAAATTGTATTTTATGAATTAAACATAATATTCAATGATCTTGAATAATCCACAACCGTATAAACTACCTCTATCAAATTTAACGATGAAGGCCTCAACTTTTATCCGGTAAAAGCGCAAAAAAATTAAAAATCGAAAGCAGTTACCCAAGAGAGCTATTAAAAACTGGTCTTTGTATGTATCTCCACAATATTATTCCACAACTCCTGGAAACTACCCCACAGTACCCTAAAAATGATCAAAAAATCAAAAAAGTCTATTTTTACGTATTATTGTTAATTTTCAACCATTTATGTCATCATTTAAAATACAAATAATTATTTATGGAAAATTCGAATATTTCCCATGACTTTGTAAGCAATTAAAAAAAAAGTTTTAAATTATCGCAGTTTCTAGATTAAATGTAATAGCTGGTCATTTAATGGAGTAGGAGATTTTTGTTTAAAATGTTATTGATTATTTAAGCAATTAATTATTGTTTAATTTTACAGTTTCTAAAAATTAAGCCAGACATGTCCACTTTTTTCTCAAATTAGTATCCTATGCTGCATTTTGTTGAGATATTTCTGCTAATGTATAACAAATTTGTATTTTTTAAGCAACTTTTATTTGCCGAAGTATTTTTTTCAATAACATAAAAAAATTATATACTAACTAAATTATCTTTATTTCTTGCAAAGTAACTTTTTTGTCGAAATTTCAACTCTGTTCTATACAAAATGTATTTTTGGCTTAAGGACATGGTCTTCATGACCACGTGACCAAACTAGTTCCCGATTATGAGCATTTTTTTTTGTGTTTACTGTGTCCACACGGATTGAGATATCGTGTTCAGGATTAAGGAAGTTATACCGAAAGGACTAAGGGACGTTTGTATATATCAAAATGTTTATAATTACGAAGAAAGTTTTCTAGTAAAATACCATAGGAATAGGACAAATTTTTTAACGTTCATAAAGTAGATTCCTCGATTTAAAAAAAACGAGGAATATCTTAAAATGTGATGCTCGAAAATCCGTCCAAGTCCCATCTTGAGAAATGTTTACCTTCAGAAAATAATTTAAATTATCTAATGGTTATATATTCTTGTGGATTTTTTGTACTGGTGTGAAACAATTCTAAGTTATATCAAACCAATAATAATAAAATTTCGCCCGAGGGCGAAAGACACGGCCAGTCCGATGCTGAGTCCCGCTGATTGTTTCACTGTCAATAATAGTTATTAGCTGACCGATTCAACGTCAAGAATTATGGAAGTTAGTTGGAGAACTCTGACGAGTAAATTTTAGCACATTGCTGGTGTTGCTATGTTTCCAATTTTAAATTTATCGTTTATTTTTAGGACCAAAAAAATGAAAATCATTTTACACAAAAATTTTATGAACGAACTTAGCCACATGATCTCGACTTTATCGACGTTCAAAGTTTCTTTTTTTCTCCGCTAAAAATCGCTAAAAATTCTCCAAAAATAATGATAGGTTACTTATGTGCAGATACTTATTTGTTTATTTGCAACGAATGTCCAAAATTTTTTGTTTATATTAATTTTTTGCAAGGTTTAGACGATTTAGTATAAAATTGGTGCCAGTGCTCAATATGAGCGAATAAAAAAATCTAAAATGCATCAAAGCAAAAATGATCTGCAAAGTGCTATAACTCAAATGTAAATATGATATTTCATCAATTTATATACGAACGTTCTTCAGTGCTTTTTATTTTATCAGTCAAAGTTTAAACACGATATCTCAATCCGTGTGGACACAGTGAACACAAAAAAAATGTTCATAACCAGGGACTAGTTTGGTGACGTGGTCACCGAAGAGCATGCCCTTAAGTGTATCAGTTTTTCGATTGCAGTTGAATCTGTTATCGGAAATTTGATAATAAATTCAATAATTTTCCGAAAGACGCGCACAAACATATGCGAAGCGCAAGAAGTGAATGCGCCCGCAAAGTTCGCAAATTTTTTCATATTAATCCAGCTGAAGGACATAAAACAGGTATAAAACCTCTTCTACGACTTTTTAAATTATGAATAGTTACAGAGCCGATAATAAAGTTTTGAAGATTGAAGGTAAGTAAAAATAAAAATAAAAAATAAAATGTTTTTGTAATTTGAAGCCTTCAAACACAGAAACATGAATAAGGCTTCTTGACTCAAGACTGTTCACTATTAATTGTGGCTTCAGCTTTGAGTGAGGTTGTGTATTTGAAATCCCTTAAGGGGCAACAAACAAAAAGAAGAAAGCGTGTGTAATTTTGATTTTAAGTTTTTCTGTTTTATTAGCAGTGTGTTTGTCCAAAGAGGAATTAAAGTCTAAACATCAAGTTAAGTGAATATAATTTTTTTAAATTTCATATGAAAGGCAATTATTCGAAATTCTGTTTTTAATGAATTCCATTAATTTAAGGTATATTTTATAAGTAAATTGTATGATCAAAATATCTCAAGTGTGCCACTTTTAAATCGATAGTTCTATTTCCAATCAATTTACACAGTTTTCGATTCGTTTTTATATCAAAATAACTCCCCTAAAATATTTTTGCAACCTTTATTTTAAGTTATTAACAATAAAAGTTCTTGATCATTTAAAAAAATGTATTACTCGCGAACGGATTATCGATATTCAATAATTGAGTTATGAAAGTTTTTTCTTAGGAAGTATAATTTACGCTAAAAAATTGTTCGGTAGCAAAAAACATTTTTTAATTGTTTAAATAATCGTTTATTTGAAACAATTAAAACTAATTAAACTTCTCCGCCTGTGAAAGAATTCTTCCATGTTATAATAGATTCTACAATTTCTTCCGAAAATTTTGGTGAAAAAAACAGTTTATATTTTGCAAGTACATAGTTCAAAAGTTATTGATTTTTTTGTGACCGCGATCCGACCTCCAGCGCTAGTCAAGTACGTTCGGGCGCAATAGTTTAATCCTTAAACACTTTTCTAATTTAAATACAAAATCTCCATTATTTTAAATACCAACTACCAAACTTTTTAATTGAAAATTAATCTGTTTTGGTTTGAGATTTAACTACTAGGTTGAATGTTGGAACCGATTTGTTAAAAAAATACTTTTTTGGTAGAAAATTAATCTTCGTGATTGAAAATTTTACTATACTTCGTTGAAAATTGAACTATTTAGTTAAAATTCAGTTTCTGTGTTGAAGCATCATTAGTTCAGTTAAAAATTCATCTTTTTGCTGGAAAAATTAATTCTTGATTGAAAATTATTTATCTTTTTTATTAAAAGGTAAATGGGGGTATAAAAAAGTGAAAGAAAAAGGAAACGGAAATCGCTTAGATTAGAAGCGTGAAAATGGTAAGTAATGGTAAAATAAAAGTTAAGTAGACTAAGATGCGTTTGCGTTCTCATGCTCTCTCTCTCGCTTGCACTCTCGCTTTCGTTCGCTCGCTCACTCGCTTACTAACAAGTCCTAAATTGCGCTATCGCAGGAAATAGAAATAAGGAACTAGATACAAGACTTTATGTAAATAGTTGTAAATAATTGTATATATAGAAAGGATAAGATTGTAAAAAATATATAGATTTGAACGGAAAGATTGTAAGGAATGGAAGTCATGTAAACCCTTAGGGGACACATTATGAATAAAGAAGAAATATTTTAAAGCCTTTACAAATTCTTTAAAAATATTATGAATTCTTTAAAATGTTTAACAAACCTTATCAAATCTTCTTGAAAAATCTAAGCTTGTGAAATTTTAAGAAATCTTATGAACTCTTTTTCAAAAAATGGAATTTTTCTAAATTTTCTAAATTACTAGAACCCTTCGAAATTACTTTAAAATTTATCGAAATACTTGAAAATTTTTGTAAAAATGTTTGAAACCTCGGAAATGTTTTTAAACTCTTCTGAAATAATTGCTAAATCTGAATTTTTCGTAAACACTCATAAACTGCATTCTGGAGGCTTTATAAAGGCTTTAAAATCTTTGTGCAATTCCTTAATTCTTCCTTAAATTTTTGAATTATTTGTAAAATATTTGAAAACCTTTACAAATTCTTTTAAAATATTCTGAATTCTTTTAAATTTTTTTACAAACCTTATAAAATCTTCTTGAAAAATCTAATCTTGTGAAATTTTTAGAAATTCTTAGAAATCTTATAAACTCTTTTTCAAAAAACGGAATTTCTCTAAGTTTTTTTTTAATACTAGAACCCTTCGAAATTGCTTTGAAATTGATCGAAATACTTGAAAATTGTTGTAAAAATGTTTGAAACCTTTGAAATGTTTTTAAATTCGGGAAGAAAATTAATCCCCCAGACTTCTAGGTCGAACACTGATCATGTGCGCAGTTCGGACAGCTCACGTGAGCATTATATTGCTTCTCTGAGGAACTAATGCTAATTAGCGTTCTCTAATGAATAATTAAAACCGAAAAATGATTACATATTATATTTTTTTGTCTGTTACTGATTAATTTAATATCAAACACGACTATGTTACGATTTTCCAACGATTTAACTTCACTCTGTTTGTATGGTATTTTGTTATTAATAAAAATGTGTGTTGCCAATTATAACAATAGAATATGTGAAAGAGAAAGGTGAACAATGAAAATTATGTATCTATTAGCTCACATTTTACGATAATCAGCCCACTCGCCATAAGAACTTCTTTTCTCCTATTAAAAATAATTAATATTTCTTAAGTGGAATATTTATCAATATTGTGTTTGATTAATTTTTATTTGTTTAAACAAATTCTATTTGTATACATAAAAAATGTTATAAAAAATATTACTTTTTGCCTAGTGTAATGTTTAACAACTGCCAGTTCGAGGAATTTGTATAAAAAGGCGTTTTTTGAACAAATGGAATTTGTTTACATAATTAAAGATTAATTAACCAATGCTGATAAATATTCTACTAGAACAACAATAGTTATTATTAACAAAAAAATCGAAAAATAATTATTTCGACCAATGGAATTGGTTTAAACAATAACAAATTAATTAACCAATGTTGATAAACATTCCACTAAAGAAATAGTAATAATTTTCAATGAAAAAATTTTTTACAACAAGAATTATTTAAACAAATACAATTCGTTTAAATAATTGAAGCCTAATGAACCAATGTTAATCAATATGACACTGGACCAATAGTAATAATTTTGAGGAGAAAAAACGAATTTTCGGATATAAATATTTAAACTAATTCCATTTGTTTAAATAATTAAAAAATAAATAACCACTGTTGATACATATTTCACTAAACCAATATAAATCATTTTAAGTAAAAAAAAAAGAAAAGAATACTGTGCTTCAAAGATAAATTTCATTCAGAATTGACCCATATGTCTGATCATGATATTCTTTAGATAATTCTCGACAAGCCTCTATAATTTCCCCTCACATTTTCCCGAACCCTAAACAATTATTCCAAAAACTAAAAACATTATTTTTCCCCATGCATTTTACATGGGGAGCTTTAAGTCAAATTCGATACCTGTTTAAATAAAATAAGAATAATAAAAAATAAGGGAATTTCTTTTTTCGTACTTCCAGAAATTTAAAAACTTTGGCTTTGAAATATTACATTCAGTTTTTAATTTCAAATTCTAAAATCTTACTCGCTTTTAATTTAAAATTATCCAATTTCAAAAGTTTTCGCTTTTAATTAGCGTTGCTTTTTAATGCGTTGCTTTCAACTAAAAAGAATACAATTTCTTTTTTTTTAAATTATATATGTTCCAATTTCATAAATTCGAATTTTAAAATTTTAACGTTTTTAATTCCTTTGTGTCTTTGAAATAGATGGCAGGACGAAAACCGGAAGTGACACAACAAGTTCTTGACGTAATTTGTGGACGTGAAGATGCTGGCCAGATAATGTTAAATTTACCGGCATGTTTGTCAGAATATTACAAAGAGATTAGTAAATCGTTACATTTTCAGTAGAGTTCACAAAATGTGTATACCAACTAGCGTGAGGATAGACTTGGTGGTCGCAGAACTTCAGCCTTTGCGAGATTGGGACTGACGATGCCAGCAACTAATAATAATCAGAATGCATTTCATAATGTCATTGAGAGTGAAGATGATGATCTTTCTTTCAAATCCGAAACGTCGGACGTCTATATTTCCGATTTATCACGGAATGATGATTATTTTTTACAGAATGAAAAAATCTTCAATATAACTGTACCACATAGATTATATAACCAAATGAAACCGACATCCGTGGTCTACAAAGGTCGCGAAAGATTAGTTTTGGAACCCGGTGTATGGAGCGATATTATTGCTGACGAATTTAGTTTTCAAACGTCAGTACGCTGTGCTTATTCTTTTAAAAACGCAATAGTTTCCAAAGAGCCCAATAGCGTATTTGTAAAAATAATAGGATGGTGCAAAAGTAAGAAATGCAATGCTGAATTTATAGGTATCGCGAAGAGAGAACCACTCGAACAAGAGGACTTTCGTCTAACGGTTAGAGCACTGGACCAGTTTCACCCAGAAACTGTTGTTGTAGAAGGGACGGAAAACTGCCAACGACAACTAGCCAGAGAATTGATGCGTTTCGGATCTCCCTATTAGCACAGAATATTGCCTCAATATTGCACCCATATTTCCTGCAACATCCGTAATATTGCACGAAATATTGAGGCAATATGGATGCAATATAATGATGGCCGCTTTTTGAAATATTGGGGCCACGGATTTGATGATCGCATTATGCAAAACGATAGGTACGTATCGCTACTCGCCAAGGTCTCACAGTGGTGCGGTGGAAATCTGCAGTATCGGCCCCTTGACAGGTGATACGTCAGCGTGCTGCCTTATCGACTGAGCAGAGTGCAGTAATCGTTCTGCGAAAATTAATAGATGGCGCTAACTACCATCTTTTGGGAATAACCAGCCCCCTGCAGCGACTCTACGTTAGCATTAGTTCACTAGCGTCGAGCACAGATGGCGCTGGTAGACTCTACAGTAAGTTTTAACATGGCAAGTATAGGAAAAATTATTTTGGAATTAACTTAATTGATATCATTCGTAATGACAATTGGTTATCAAATAATTTTCAATCCCACAAAAAAATTAAACTTATAATTATACCAAATTTTATTATTACATTCCAAACTTGTCTATTAAAATCATATAATGTATTTTTATAAAAAATAAATTTGAAAAAACCATGGGAGTGACTAATAATACATTTTTTTATTATATATAATTACATAAAGATAGTTCAAAATTGATTGCATAATTTTAGATTTATTCTTTAATTTTTTTTAAATTTATTTTTCGCAAAAATACTTCATATAATTTTGAGATAACTTTGGAATTTTTGGCAACATTTGTTATAATTATAAGTTTAATTCTGTTTGTGGAGTTGAAAAATAATTTAAAACAGATTTTCATTACGAATAATTTCAATTAAACTAATTTCTAACTAATTTTGCCTATGCAAACCCTATGCCTTTACCTATGCTTCACTGGGATGAAGAATTTATTGAATGGAAAAGGAATTGAAAACAACGACAGTGTACAAATAAGTAATTTATTAACAACAGTAACCCAATTGCAATAACAAATGATTGAATCTAATTAATTAATTAATTATTCGCAGAATTAACTAATAATCCTGTAGCCATTAACACTTCTGTAGCACTAAAGTTGCGAAGCAGTAAAAGTCCCCTGGTCATTAATATCAAGGTTACTTTTTTTAAATCTGGTGCAAAAATTTTTTAAACAATTACACTACTTTTCTTTAATAAAAATATTCTAAAATTATTTTTGGAAAGTTCATGGAGAAAGAAGACGTTTATGCCTTAACAAATTTTTTTAAGCAAAGACCCCTCTTCAGGTTAGAGCGTTATAAAAAATTGAATTTGCACTACAATTGACATATTTTGGCTACATATCTCAGAAACTATTTAACCAAAAATTTTCGATAAACATTTAAACCATTTTTCAGCTCACTTGCTCTACTCCTTTTTTAACAACTACGTGAGCAATTTTTTGAACTTCTTAACAAAACACTTCATTTATATTGTAAACGCTGGATGCTATATCATTTCTAAAGATATCTTGGGGAAATTATCTTAATTATAAATCCTTTTGTTTTTTTACAAAAATTTCAATTGTTTTTTGGTTAATAGCGGTTTTCATAAACACTTAGGGATATTTCATACAGCTTTCGTATTTAAACTTGTTTTTAAAATGAGATATTAAACAAAAATTCTGTCTCTTATAAATTTTTTTACAAATTAATTTTAACTGTGTCCTTATAAAGAATTAACTGCAAAATAATGTCTGTTACCACTCTTAAATTATCGCTTTTTTGTTAATAACAATGCTTGTCAACAAAATCCTACATTTACCGAATCTGATTTTTTATTCGCGTTGCTTGCATCAGTCACAATGAAAAACTTTCTGCTCTCTGAAATTTCCCTTTTACTCAAACAATTTCTTCATTACTGTTTTATAAACAATGAACTGCAACATAATCTTTGGCTTGGCATATTTTGCAGTTAATTGTTTAGAAGGCTGTAATTAACAAATTCTTAACATTATGATCAAATGTAGGAAAGATAACATTTTTCTCTGAATCTGATCCAAGAAATGCAAATGAAAGGAGCAGATTGTGTGCATCCAGGATTTATTTGATGACAATTATTATACACAAAATAAGGATATTTTCAAGTTGGTGACAGAGAGAAAGATTATAAGGAACCCATAAGGTACATAACTTTAAACCATTGAAAATCTTAACTGTACAATTGCACCTGGGCCAGAGAAGCATTATTTTTCAATTAATTGTTTATAAGGCCATAGTTAACAAATCATTTGAATTTAATGGAAAATCTATAAGAGTGAACTTCCAGAAAATAATTGTAAAAACATTTTATTCTTGATATTCATAATCAGGGGACATTTGCGTAGTTTTGAAGCTACAGTTACTGTGTCGCACTCTCAGTGCATACAGACGTCTTACTGGATACTTGATTATAATTAAAATAATATTTAAATTTAAAGAAATAAATGCAGAAAGTATAGTTTTTATTTAATTTTATATACTCCCACGGAAAAATAATAAAACAAAGAAGATATCCCTTAGTGTTACATAAAACAATCGCCATTTTTATTAAAATACAGCAGTCTCGCATTCATTTTTTATATTTCTGTGAAAGAATTTTTAAAAATAAATATATCTTTTCACTTTAACATAAAATGTTTCATATTGTTTATTAAAATACAGTGAAAGTTCCATAATTTAAATCGTCGCACAGTGGGAGGAATAGGGTTTTTACTGTTCATAATCCACTACAGCCTATAATTCTTGACCAATTTTGATGTTTTTATTTTTGAAAGTGCTCAGAATTAAATTCTGCAGAACGTAATTTGGCCCGATTTTCCAACTTGACTTTGTGGAATTTATTATTTAAACAAATGCAACCTCAAAATTGAATATTTTAAGAATGTTATTTTTTTTCTCCGAAGAAAGGACTTCAGAGAAGTCGCTATTTATCAGAATTATTGCAGATATACTTAAGGAATATGAAAATTAGGTTTAAGACTAATTTCAATTGTTATAAACAATTTATATCAAAAATTATTTTCATATGGTGCTCAACCACAATAAGAACAATTTATCTTGATTAGAAATGCCTAAATATCTCGTAGAAGTAGAATTACGGATAAAAGTGACCATAATTTAACAATTGTTATTATTATAAATATTCTAATAAACAAATTGTAATATTTTATTTTAATTTTTCCAAAGGATTGTTTTTTTAATCTGCCAACTTTCAAATTAATTAAAAATTCTTATAAATATCTGTCTGAAAATAAAAATTCTAAATATTTATATTGTTAATAACAATATTATCAACAAATTAAAAATGTAGCGTTTACCATCGGGAAACAAAATTTTTTCTGCTCAGTCATGTTGCAGTTTTCAAATTGCTTATAATTTAAAATAAACAGTCATTTGTAGCAAGTTTGCGTCTGAATAAACGGTTTTTTTGTAATGATTGTTTTAATGCATCTCGATAGTAGTGCCTGATTAATTAACTTTCTCACTAATTCTGAATCGAAATTATTATTTAATATCATTTTAATTCATAATTACTTCGAAAGTTACTCAATAATTAGGCACTACTATCGAGATGCATTAAAATAATCATTGCGAAAAAACCGCTCGTTGAGGCGCAAAACTTGCTACAGATGACTGTTTATTTCAAATATTATTAATAAAAACAACAATAACAAGTTATTGCCACACTTTCTTATTGTAACCAATTAGAAAGCAGCATGATGGAGCAGAAAAATAATTTTTTCCATGTAAAATGCTACATTTTCGAATTTGTTTATGATATTGTTATTCACAATAGAAATATTTAAAATTTCTATTTTTCTACAGCTATTTATTTTAATTTCGAATTATTTTGAAAGTTGGCTGATGAGAAAAACAATACTTTGAAAACAAATATTACAACTTGTTTATTAGAATATTAATAATAATATAAATGGTTAAATTATGGTTATTTTTCATCTTTAATACTACTTGTAGGAGATGTTTAGGATTTTTTAATCAAGATAAAGGTTTTTGTTGTGGTTGAGTATCGTGTGAAAATAATTGTTTATAGAAATTGTTTATAGCAAAACATCAGAATTGGTCAAGAATTGTAGACTGCAGTGGATTAGGAACAGTAAATTCCCTATTCCTCCCACTGTGCACCGATGATTCCAATTTTAAATAATTCGAAATCTTCTTTAGGTCCTGCTGAAACTCCTATTCTTTAAATGTTAAAAATATTAGATACCTCCAAGTTTTAAGTTTCGATTATTCAAAGTTTTCGCTATTTCGAATCAAATTTTACGTACCGACAGAGTTTAGACTGTATTGTATTTATGAAGTAGGTAAGTACACTTTCATGCAGGATGTTTTTCTCTATAATTTATTTAAATGACGCGATAAAATGGCTTCTAACAAAAGATCTGTCATCTTGCAAATTATGAACTGTGGGGATCAGTGTTCATTGCAAACATTCTCTATGTCAGTTGGTACTTTCTAAAGAGTGTTTCTTTTTTCTTATCTATATAATATTGTTGTTGGAGCGGGAAAATGCGGAAACAACTGTTGTTTCTCATGAACTTGTCAAACAACATTAACATAAAAATTCCCAAATTTTTCTATTTTGAATGTTTAATGCTACATTCATAACAAAATACTCAACTGCTAATATTTCGTGGAGGGCACATTTGCCTGAGCTTCGCTGTACAGTTTTGGATTCTGGAGATCATTTAACGTAAGAATAGAGAAAAAAATTGAATGGATCTCGTTGATCCGACGGAAATGGGGTGGGCGTCTGCACTAAAGGAAGCTTCCCTTACGCAGAAGTATTGTGAAAAATCATTATAGACCTATAATAAAGTTCCTAACATTTTATTGGTACTATAGGAATAGTTATAGACCATTATGATAGTTTACTAGCCGATAAATTATCATCAAATAATCCTTTCCTTCTCCTGTATAACTCTAGGCAAGTTTTGATACGTGTAGCGTACTGTATGTGCATATCATTTGTTTGATACAAAAAATTTATAAAAAGATGCATTTTCTTTTTCCCAGGTAGAAATACACCACCGGCCCAGTACTGGCCCAGTACAGCCTGTCGGGATTCCAGTACTGGCTGGCTGTACTGGGCCATGGCTGTGCCAGTACTGGCTTGTGATGCTTGGCGGTACTGACTTGCCAGCACTGGCGCAGTACTGACTGCCATTCATCATCATACAAGTTCATATCGTCCGAATATTATTTATAATTACAAAAATATAATTTTCAAACTGTTTGTTAAATTTTAATACCCATTATTTCTATAATCTAAAGATATAAAAAAAGGTATTTAAAAAATAAATAATAATTGACTGCGAGTATTTTGTCAATACATGTTCATGGCACTGCTTATAATGAATACATATATTACATTTTTAAACATTATATTACAAATAAAATTTCTAACGCTAAGGGGGATTGGGCCTAAATATATATATATACCTCAATCTATCGCCTAGCAGTCTGGAGTGCTAACCACTGCGCTAAACCGATAAGTTGAAACTTGGTGAAAAAGCCATCCTCATAAGCTACAGTTCAGAAAAGTTAAAGTACCAAATTTTGAGCTCTCTTTTTCTAATTATTTATTATTATACGACGTTATGTAAATATAAAATACACGAACTGTTAATAAGAATATCAATAAAATAATTATTAAATAAATAATTTAAATCGACTACAATTTTTCTTCGTGTAATATTTGATTTTTTCGCGTTTTAGACCATTTTAAAAGTTCTTATAATAACATTTAATGAGCATTTAAAATTTGTATCGACGGAACTTAGAAATTTTACCACATGGCGCAACAATTTTTTTAATAACAATTTTCTTTAAACCTTCGTGTAACATTTTCCTTTTTAGGTGTTTTAGACTATTCTAAAACGAATAAGACATGCATCCAATGTAATTTTTTTCTGAACACTTAAAATTTTTCATGAAGGTGGAACTTAGAATATTTTCCTTAAAAAAAGTAATAGAAAAAAATGTTTTCACCTTAATTGTATAGTCAATTTCTCGACGTTTCAAAACACCCTCACGACATTTAAATGCGTGCTTTTTTTTAAGTCTATTTTTGTACTACTGGCATAGTGCCGCCCCGGTCGTGTAGCCAACGTTCTGCCAGTACTGGGCAAGCCACCAGCTATCTGTACTGGTGAGCAGTACTGGGCCAGTATTGCACCGGTGGTGAACTCCGTCACACTACCGACATTTCCACCTGGGTTATAAATGGTGTATGATTTTCGGCAATATTTTGGGGATGATGAATTTCATTTGGACTAACGTGATCCACAAATGATAAGACACAGTCAGTACTGTTACACCTTACAAATTCTCATGATATGCACCCCAGTCAAGAATTAATTGACAATATTAACAAAAATGTTATGTTTAGATTTAAGTTTGGTGAATTATCTGCGGGATAAATATACTCTAACTCGTGTAGGAAGCACTTATTTAACGGGTTTGTACATGCCAGTCCAATCTTAAAATTAAAGTAATGTGTGAGGTTCTTTTCATTTAAAAGCTTCGGAACTATTCACCTTTTTCAATATTTGATCATATCTATGGGTTTTAAGTTTTTACTATGGTTCTTTGCTTGAATGTAATAAAATATTATTTCATTATGGTTGCTGAATTGACAAGGTGCAGTGCTGCCAACTCTCAAAAGTGCTTATTTCACTGAATCAATAAGTAACCTTTCGCTGATTGTTAGTGACTCATTACTGGCTCTTTGAATCAGAGAAATGTCACTGGCAATCGTTGAAATTTCACTGATTTAGATTTAGAGAGTACATTGAAATATTCTGAATTACCTTGAAACCCGGTAACAAGCGTTGACTTCAGAAAAATTAAGAATTTGTATTCCTATGAATACGCGATTTTTTCTCCGTATAAAAATCCCCGAACGGGAACAGAAAAAGTGAAAATCATATTCCTCTCAATTGACTTAGTAAAATTTAACGAAAGCATTTATTTAACCTATTTTTCATTATTACATCTTTTTATAACTTACAAATTCGAAAAATATTCAAATTTATATTTATTTATATTTTAATAATTTATTTAAACTTCTTGAAATATGCAACAAAGAAATCTATGCAAATGTATGAATTTAAATAATTTTAACTCTAGAGAGGTAGAGTTGAATTGGTGAGAATTAAAATGTCAGAATTTACAGTCCGCATGAAGGAATTAAAACAACTTATTACGCATATTTTGTGAACTTATTAGAAGGAATTAAATAAAATCAAAATATGACCACTTCTGAGGAATAAAAAATATCTCTGTGAGGTGCGTTACTGGTACAATTATAAGGAATTAAATATATTGAAAACACGTTCTCTTTGGGAGAATAGAAGACTGTGTGGCGGTCGCTATGGAAATAGAAGTGAATAATCTTAGGAGGTATCTTATTCTTATTGTGGAATTTTAGATAGATGGAAAAATCGCGCATTTAAAATAATAGAATAATCTTCACTTTTGCAGCTGAAATCTGAAAATATTAATTTTTCTCTATTCTACGCTTATTACCGGGAATATCTTGAAGTATCTTGAAGTAGGGGAATTTCAGGATACATTTTACCTGCAACAAAAATTACCTTCACGTGTTAAGTTTTATCCACCACATGGGAAACGACTACCATGTCAACTCCATTCAATCTTGTTTTATTCGATACACGGAAAAATTGAGTCGCTTAAAATTTAGGCGATTCTTTAAAGAATGTTAGACAGAGAGAAAAGTCTTCAAATGTTTCAATTACTTTGAAGAAATAGTTGAAAACTGAAGCCTCGGTTGAAATAACGTCCTATAAATAAATATTTTGTATCGACGGAGTTCTATGTATAGAAATTTTTGTTTTACTGTTTCTCTATTCGACGGAAGCGCGGCGATCGAAAATTCGAAAACTGAATTGGGAAAGAAATGTCAAAATAGTGAGGGTTATATACTTCGAAAACTTACATTTCTATAAGTGTAAGATTTAACTTTTGAATACAGGTAAAATTTAAAAATTAAGAGTTTGGCTTTCTTTATACGAGGCAATTTCTTTAGGGAGTCAACTCAGACCGTCTATCCGATAACTCTTTTCTGTCTTGCTTTGCAAATTTACAAGAAATAATAAATATTTAAACAGGTTTAATTGAAAAATTAATAGTGGTTTTTTTTACGAATAGGCTTTCTTTTTTAAAATTATTAACTAAGAATATCATTCCGGCGATTGTTTTTTTTATAATGCCTTGAAAATTCACAAGAATTCTTAATTATTCAAACAGTGTTTATCAACATATTAAGAGCTTGCCTATTTTTTAAGCAAGCGACACAATTGTTTCTACTGACTGAACTCAGAATTTCTTTACGGAATGAACAAAGAATGTATTTCCAATCACTTTTCCCTACAATACTTTGCAAATTTACAATAATGATTTATTTTATGTTTTAAACCCCGCTGAAACAGAACTCAATATAATACACGGATCATTCCCGAATCTGAAGCATCATTTGAGTCCTTTTAGCATGAGTAAATATATAGCCAGAGAGAGGACTCAACTTCACTGTGTATGCGCATTTGCAAAATTTTCTTTTATTAAAGTGGAATAAAAATCACTGTATGAATTTTAGTACAATTTAATAACATTACGTCTACATACGAGTTTATTCGAAGTACTCGCATTTGCTAAGACATTTGGCCCGATGAGAGGAAAACAGCCCAATAATTTATTCTGCATTGTGAGAGGGTACCCATGCGAAGGCATGTCAAAAAAAAATGTAACTAATTTGTATTAAAATGTCTTCTTTTTTGGTACAAGATTATTATTGTTGGTGTAAACTTCATATGAATGTTTATATTCAAGTATTTGGTTAAAAATTAAACTATTTTATTAAATTGAAAATTTATATTTTTATTAAAGGTTCATATTTTCGGGTAGGAAATTTGACTATTTTGTATAAAACCACTAATCAATGTTCAAACTATATTTAAAAAGATTTCAACAGATTTTTAAAATTGTCAACAAAATAATCTGGAAGATTTTCAGGATTTTCTTTTGAAATTTTGCATATTTTTTTCAAAAAATGTGGGGAAAATCCTCAGCCACCGTATTCACCAGACCTGGCCCCCAGTGACTATTACTTGTGTAAACCCACTGACATTTCTGCTTACATTGCTTTGCAGAATCAAAGATACAGTTAAATCGATAACTTTTGTTTATTTTTCTAAGTATCAAAAAATTAGATTATTATTCATTGTCATATTTTTTATTTACAGATTAGCAGGGAACGCTACATACCAAGACAGTCACTTCGTACCTATGTGCCGAAGAGTAAATGGAAACTGGGAGGTTTATAGCGACATTCTTAAAAAAAAAATCCAAAATGTAAATTGAACGAAACAGTAGCACCAAAAGCTGCCATCTATATAAGAGTTGAAGGGGAATATTTCTAGATCCTATCAATTCCTAGTTCGCAATTCTTGAGTGACGTCACGGAAGTCTCGATGTACATAATACAGGTATTGCTAATAAAATGTAAATCGCAATATATTAGTTATAAATTAAAATAGTGATAATAATCTGTCGGTAACTCAGCTTTTTTCAACGATGAATCCATATGTATAAATAAATAAAAAACTTCTAAAGAAAAAGCAAAAATAAAATAAAAACCAACATTGCTGACAAGTATGAGCGTGCTAGATAAGGTATGAACCTGGCTACCTATCATATTATACGAAAGCAAAACCACTGCGAGTAGAAATATTTGAATTAAGAAAACTAGCTTCACAACAGTCTAGAATAAGATATAATAATATTTGACTCATCTAATGGTAAATATACTAATTTTACCTAAAACAATTAAATTAATTGTTAATTTATTTGAGGTTAGGTTTCATTGAGCCCGCAGAGTGTAATTACTTACTCTCATTTTCCTCACACAGGTTTCGAGGTCTACTGACTGGTGTTTAGTGCCTCCGAACACGTGGCTTACTCGCCTTATGCATTTTTAATCATTGCTAGAATATTATAAACGAGTAGTATGTATACAAATTTCACTGCACTATCAGAAAAACTCAAGCAGCACTAGTTCTGCGAGCGCATGGAGATGGCGTTTCAGTAGGAAATCGGTCGGGCCCAGGTATGGGCAACAGAGTTCTACCGGTCAGGGCCGAATCGGAAAATCCGATCAGGGCCAGATCGGCATTACGTTAGAAATCGGGCGATTTCTGCACGGGAAAGTGTCATGATTTGCAATAAATATTTCTTTGAGACGGGGAAATATGAATTAAAGAAAAGAAATATATTTTAAGGTCAAGAATATATTTTATAGGCTCAAAAAACTATTTGCCCACAGCAAATTTCTGAATAATTGAAGCACAAAAATATATCTCTGATTCAAAACAATATTTGTTTGGCCTAGACTATGCGCGATTGCAATAAAGTATTTTAGTACTTAAATTGTAGTACATATATTTTCAAAAATAAGCAGCTGGATTATTTGAGCCTAAATTATAATTACTGTTGATATTAATATACATATTTAATTTAAAAAATCACATAATCTAAAGTCTTGATGAACCTTAAACAGAAAAATTTGATGAAAAATCCACAGCCAGCAGGAATTAAACTTGGGAGAAAAAAGAAACTTTGAACGTCGATAAAGTCGAGATCACGTGACTAAGTTCGTTCATGAAAATTTTGTGTAGAGAATGAAATGATTTTCTTTTTTTTTGTCCCTAACTACGTCCACACGGATTGAGATATCGTGTTTAGGATTTAGGAAGTTATACAGAAAGCACTAAGGAACGTTTGTATACATCAAAATGTTTATAATTACGAAGAAATTTTTCTAGTAAAATACTACAGGAATATGTAATAAACTTTTAACGTCGATAAAGTAGATGCCTCGATTTAAAAAAATCGAGAAACATCTTAGAATGTGATACTCGAAAATCCGTCCAAGTCCCATTTTGAGAAATGTGCATCTTCAGAAAATGATTAAGATTGTCTAATGCGGTTATATATTCTTGTGGATTTTTTGTACAGGTGTGAAACAATTCTAAGACTAAAAATGAAATTACGCCGGGGGGCGAAAGCAGAGATGAGGTGGGAGATTGCCGAGATAATGGAATAAGAGAATGTGAAAAACATGCGCTGATAACTGCGCCCTCTTGGCGGATTACCTAAGAGTTACTTTGAAGGCGCAAGCTGCGCGTCGGTAAATGACGAAAGTTAGCAATTTCTTAAATGATTTACCAATTAAGTTTCTGCTCAATTAGTTACCACAAAGATATCTTTGTTGCCGATCTGAAATTTTCGAAAGACTTCGGTGGTGTCCTATTTATATCTCGATCCCCATTAAAGAAATTGCCGATTTTGATTTTTCGCGTTATTCTTAATTTCCTGCATTAGTCGATTTTGAGGTTATGTTTTTCAGGTGTATATAACATGGATATTATTACTATTATATATATTATTGATGTTAATATTATAATTATAAAATATTATATTAATATTAATAACTATTTGACTATTTTTTAATAGAAATAGTTTAACTTTCAACTAAAATAATTAGTTTTCTGCAAAAAACAAGATTTTGAATAAAATATATGAATTAATGAAAAATTGTTGAAATTGTTTTCAACAAAATAGCTAGATTTTCATCCAAACGGCTGAATTGTGTACTAAAAAAACGGAATTTTCAAAAAAATACATGAACTTTGCATAAAAGAAATTTATTTTCCACCGAGTCTAATTTTCTATACAAGAATTAATGTTTAATTATAATTAATTTTTCGACAAAAAAGAATGATTTTCTTGTATGTAAAAGAAATTAATTTTTTAACCAAAACAAACAAAAATTTTCTACAAAATAGTTAAATTTTCAGAAAACAAATTTTTTCAACTAAATTGATACATCATCAACCAAAAAAAACTACATTTTTAACAAAGCAGTTCCACTTTCAACCTGAAAAGTTGAAAATAATTAAAATTCTTTGAAATTGCTTTAAATTACACAGGCCGACAAATTTTAAAGCCAGAGACCAGACTTAACATTTCCGAAGAATTTTGATGCGCTGAATCCGAATCCGAGCTCAAAATTGCTCCTGTGCGTCAGGTTTTCAAGATATCCTAACCTAAAAGTGCGAAAAACGCGTTTTCAGCTGTTTTTGAGATTATGTAACCGAACAAGAAAAATGTCTACCACAAAAGCTAATATGGAATTTGAAAGTACTAATCTTCCCCTTTCAAACCTACTTGTATGTATTAGGATATCTTTATTTTTCACCAAAATATTGTAATTTGAAATTTTTTATTTTAGCGTTTTAACCCATTAACGCTGAGATGTTCAGATTTATACAACGAATTCTCTATTGCTGACGGTACGATATTTTTTCTTCAAAATATTATCTCAGGAGTATTCGAGGGTGCCCTTTCTATTGCCGGTGTCAGTTTTTTGTCATAACCCCTAGAAGATCCAATATAGCTTCCACAATATAGATCTTGAAAAAATAACAAAGGATCCCGCACAAAATACCAAAAATAGCATGCAGTCGTTGGCAAGCAAACTTTGCACACTGATAAAACAAAAGAAGGCGGCCTGCGCGGAATGCTACTGCGCAACCTGTGTGCATTATAATGTTCACATTCACTGTATGTGCGCGCCGTTCTACGGCGCAGTCAGTCTTCGATCCCTATCTGGCTCACTGAGCTAACGACGCTTTTATGACGTGTTATGCGTAGGTGATGAAATTCGTTTTTTGCTACAAATCTTTCCGTGTTAGAGATCACGTTGGAGTGGCGGGCTAACTATTGGATGCGTAGATAATAAAATTCTTTTTGTATTTGAAATCTGTCTAGCGGTTACATTTCGTGACGATCGTGATTTCTGTATATAGTTAGTTTTAGAATTTCCACGTTACTGTTCATTATAAGAAAAAAAATGAGTTCAAGAACTCCTTGCGCTAAGAAAGTGTATACGTTTTGTAACGTTTGTGGAAAGTATGAAACGGAGAAATACCGTCGATCAATTAATGATTCGATAAAAACGTCATACTTCAACTATTATGGGACTTCAATGAAAAATTTGGATAAACGGTGGGTACCAACCTCAATTTGTCACGCCTGTAGATTAAATTTGTCAAATTGGGAAGATGAAAGTACCAAGACGCAGACTGTTATTAAACCACCTGTTTGGCGTGAGCCCAACGATCATGATACTGATTGTCACTTTTGCTTATGCAAAACAGGATGTTTTTCTAAAAAGTATTTGGAGAAGATCGTTCACCCTGATGTCAAAAGTGTTACATTAGCCAAGATTGGTATTAGAAATCACTCTGAAAACAAAAGTGACCGATCAACTCACGAATCAATGGATACTGACGATCCTAATGCAACTAAAGATTTTTCTTGGGAAGAATCAGATGATGAAAGTCCTAATTTTTTGACCAAGATGGATTAGATGATTTTATACGTGACTTTGATCTTCCAAAAGATAAAGCTGAGCTTTGCGCTTCAAGACTCAAAGAGAGGAAACTATTGTTACATGGCACTAGACTAACTGTTTACAGAAATAGAGAAGAAAAGTTTATCAAGTACTTTTCAATGGACAGTGGGATTGTGTATTGTAATGATATCGAAGGACTCATTAATTTGTATAAAATAAACTTATATACGCCAGAGGATTGGCGTCTTTTCATACATTCGTCTACAGAAAGTCTGAAAGCAGTAGCATTACATAATGGAAATAAGTACGCTGCAATACCAGCATGTCACTCAACTACACTGAAAGAATCTTATGCTACTTGCCAATTACTCCTGATAAAAATAAAATACAATGTCCATAATTGGCTTATTTGTGGTGACTTCAAAATGATAAATCTTATAATAGGTTTACAATCAGGAAACATTAAATACCCTTGTTTTCTTTGCCTTTGGGACAGTCGTGCAAGGGATGAACATTGGATAATGGAGAAATGGCCAGACAGATGAGAGTGGACAGCTGGTCAGTATAATGTTGCTTATGAAAATCTTGATGACAGAAGGAAAGTATTATTGCCACCACTCCATATAAAACTAGGGTTACTGAAGCAACTTGTGAAAGCCCTAAAAACCGAAGGAGAATGTTTCAATTATATCAGATGTACATTTCCGCATTTAAGGGATGCCAAAATTAAGGAAGGTATTTTTGTTGGGCCTGATATAAGAAAACTTATCGAAGATGTTGACTTTATTAAAACCATGACATCTATTGAAAAGGATGCATGGTTGAGTTTCAAAGATGTTTTACAGACATTTTTAGGGAACAATCGAAATACAAAGTTTAGAACTATTGTGTCTAGAATGTTAAAGAATTTTAAATGATTAGGTTGTTTGATGAGTATGAAATTACATTTTTTCAAATCTCATTTGGATTGTTTCCCAGAAAATTTTGGACCATTCAGTGAAGAAATGGGCGAACGCTTTCATTAAGACTTTCACCAAAAAGAGCAACATTATCAAGGTCGATGCAATGTAAGAATGAATGCCGACTATTTCTGGTCTTTGCAAAGAAATGATAATGACCCTACTAGTCATAAGCAAAAGTCTCTTCAACGATCGTTTGACATGAAGCGCGAATGTTTCCATAAGAAAACAAGCAATTAGTTTCACCTTCATTGGACATACAATCGTAACTCTTGCCTTAACTGGCTGGGCAATCGTAAGTCTTGCCTTGACTGGCTGGACGATTCAAAGTCTTGCCTTGACTGACTGGGCGATTCAAAGTCTTGCCTTGACCTGGCTGGGCGATACAAAGTCTTGCATTTATTGGTTGGATAATACAAACTCTTGCCTTTATTTGCTGGGCAATTCAAAGTCTTTCCTTGATTGGCTGAGCAATCTAAAGTCTTTCCTTGATTGGCTGGGCAATCTAAAGTCTTGCCTTAATTGGCTGGAAAATATTGAGTACTTCCTTGCGTAGCTGGACAATTCAAGTCTTGCGTTAACTGGCTGGGCAATAGTAAGTCTTGCCTTGCCTGGCTGGACGATTCAAAGTCTTGTCTTGACTGGCTGGACGATAAAAAGTCTTGCCTTTTTTGGCTGGGCAATCCAAAGGCTTGCCATAATTGTCTGGAATTAATTAGTAAGCTGGAAGATCCTAAGTAAATTTACAATATTAAATGAAACATAATAGTAAAAATTGTTTTTTAAAGCCCTGTTTTCCATATTCGCTCTTCTAGGAGTTATAATAAAAACTAAGACAATCGAAAAGGAACCCCCGAAAACCCCTCAGATAACATTTTCAAGGGACAATGGCATACCATCTCGGCGTTAATGGGTTAATACGCCAAATTGAAAAATTTCATTTCAAGGTTAGCCCACTTATAGTGTGGAATTCAATTGTTTCACGAAATGTAAACGACTAAATTCGCTGCTCCCAGGGTTAGGTGGGTTAGCCTGCTTATGATTTGGTAGTGGTGATTGCTGGGTTTAGGTGGATTAGCAGGTAGGTGGGTTAACCCACTTGTGACATGGAACTTCATTATTCCAAGAAAAATATGCGACTAAACTTATTGTTCGCAGTCAGGTGGGTTAGCATGCTTATGGCTTGTTATGGGTGGTTTTTTCCCCTACGAAACGTCTTCCGTAGAAATGAAAAGACACGGGTTCCATATTTTTTATTGTTCTATCAATGTGCAAAATTTGGTTCCAAACGACTGTACGTTTTTTTGTTGGTATTTTGTGCGGGATCCTTTGTTCTTTTTTAAAGCCCCAAATTGTGGTCGTCATATTGGATCTTCTAGGGGTTTTAACAAAAAACCGACACCGGCAATAGAAAGGGCACCCTTAAAAACCCCTGTGATAATATTTTGAAGAAAAAATATCGTACTGTCAGCAATAGAGAATGCGTTGTATAAATCTGAACACCTCAGCGTTAATGGGTTAAAACGCTAAAATAAAAAATTTCAAATTACAATATTTTGGTCAAAAATAAAGATATCCTCATAAATCCAAGTAGGTTTGAAAGGGGAAGATTAGTACTTTAAAATTCCATATTAGCTTTGTGGTAGACATTTTTCTTGTTCGGTTACATAATCTCAAAAACAGCTGAAAAACGTGTTTTTCGTACTTTTAGGTTAGGATATCTTGAAAACTTAAATCCTTGGAATCTATTAAAATATCCTAAGATATATCAAATCCTTTAAAATCTCATATTAAATTACTATAATCAATTGAGAATTCCTTGGAACCTTTTAAAATACTATCAAGTATTTCCAAACCTTCAAAATATTTTGAAATCCCTTGACATCTTTTCAAGATTTATAAGGTACTTTGGAGTTTTTCTTTCAACAAACCTGCTATAATTGTTAAAATTATTTGAAATTCCTTTAAATTATAAAAATGAATTGAAAATTCCTTGACATCTTTTTAAACATCTTCAAATATTAAAAATTCTTTAAAATCTTTTGAAATCTCTTGAAAATTCCTTGAAAATTAAAAAAATTCATAAAATATTCCAAATCTTTTACAATCTGATACTACATTATTGAAATCAATTAAGAATTCCTTGGAATCTTGTAAAATATCCTAAAATATAATAAATCTTTCAAAATCTCATATTAAATTAGCTTAATCAGTTGAAGATTCCTTGCAGCATTTTGAAATACTCTCAAATATTGCAATACCTTCAAAATATTTTGACTTACCTTGACCTTTTTCTTAAGATTTTTAAAGTACTTCTTTGAAATTCTTTTAAATTCCTTAAAATTATAAAAATAAGATAAAAATTCCTTGACATCTTTTAAAACATCCTCAAATATTGACAATCTGTTGAAATCTTTAAACAAATTTTAAAGCTCTTGAAAATTCCTTGAAATTTAGAAAATACCCTGAAATATTTTAAATCCTTAAGATCTCGTATTAAATTACTGTAATCAATTGAACATTCTTTGAAACCATTTAAATACTCTCAAGTATTTCGAAACCTTCAATATCTTTTGAAACACCTTGACACCCATTAAAGATTTCTACCATACTTTGAAATTGTTTTAAATAACTCTGCTCAAATTGTTAAAATTATTTGAAACTCCTTTAAATCATTAAAATAAATTTAAAATTCCTTGATATCTTTTAAAACATCCTCAAATATTTAAAGTCCTTTACAATCTGTTGAAATCCCTACAAATTTTAAAACATTCAGATTGAAATTTAGAAAAAAGAAAAATTTCAAAACGTTAAATATTGTAATTTTGTATATTGGAGTTTTTAAAATGGAATCAATACATATTCATAAATAAATTGAAAGCGTTCAAAATTTAAAAGTATGTTTAATATATATATTTAAAAATTTGTCATAAGGACAACCGCAGGATTTCGCCGGGAGCGGGTGCTAATCTGAAAAATTGCACCCGCTTCCAGCGAAATCGCGGTGA
>NC_046665.1:133959-140583 GCF_010883055.1 Belonocnema kinseyi | reverse complement strand
TCTAATTAATCTACAAACGTTAAATTTTTTGACATATTGAAATTTCTCTGTTTTTTAAATTTCAGTCTGAAATAATTTCAAAGTTTACAATTAAAAATTTGAAGACTTTAATCTCATCGAGTTGAAAATTATTCTTATGAATACTTGAAAATATTTGAAAATTAGATTTCGAAAGCTTTGAAGTTTTATTGATTCCATTTTCAAAACTCTAATCTACAAACATTTCAATATTTAACGTTTTGGAACTTTTTTCTTTTTTTATATTCCAATCTGAAGCTTCACAAAGTTCAAGAGATATCAAAAGATTTTTAAGGATTTTAAATATTTGAGGATGTTTTAAAAGATGTAAAGGAATCCTTGATTTGTTTTTATAATTTAAAGGAATTTCAGAGAAATAAACAAAATAAGAAGGGTTATTTAAAAAATTCAAGAAAATTCAATAAAGTACTTTAGAAATCTTTAAAAAAAAGTTCTAGGTATTTCAAAAGATTTTAAAGGATTTGACAAAATTTTAAAGGAATTTTCATTTGATTATAGTAATTTAATATGAGATTTTAAAGGATTTGATATATTTTATAGTATTTTTAAAATTTCAATATATTTTCAAGAGCATTAAAAAATTTCAAGAGATTTCAAAAGATTTCAAAAGATTTTAAATATTGAATTATGTTTTAAAAGATGTAAAGGAATTTTCAACTTATTTTTATTATTTTAAGAAATTTCAGAGAATAAGAAAATTTCAGAATGGTTATTTAAAAAGAATCAAAAGAACTTTAAACATCTTTAAAAAAAAGTTTAAGGTGTGTCAAAATATTTTGAAGGAATTGCAATATTTGAAAGTATTTAAAAATGTTCCAAGGAATTTTTGATTATTTGCGTTAATTTAATATGAGATTTGTTTTGAAATATGCATACAATTTAATATATTTATGCATATTAACTGTTAATAATAGGGATAATAGGCCTGGTTTGCCCCAGGATATTAATGATTTAATACAAAAAATTAGATATGAAAAAAATAAGATATATATATATGTTCGTTCTTTATGCTTGCAGTTGATTATTTCAATTTCCAAGAATTTTGCGAGTCTTTAAAAAAAAGGCTGTGTAAGTTAACCTTCTGTGAACTTGCATGTTGGTGGCGGTAGTGAGAAGGTGTGCAGTGACAGGCGGTGAGAAGTTTTTACAAAGTTTGTGTGGAAGGTGTGAGTGGAGTGTGAGGGTGGAAGTCTAGGAGATGAGTACGGTTGTGAGGGGTACATTAGGAAGATAGAAATTAATTTAAATCGTAGTTGGGGGGTGGGATTTGGCTAAATAGGAAAAGTGAGGTTAGGTTTGCTAGGGAGCGGGGTAGTTTTGTGTTTAGGTTTTTGGGCCTTCATGGCGGGCAAGGGTGGTTCTTGTAGTGACGGGGGATGTTAGGGGTAAGAAAAGGGTGGCTAAAGGGGATGTGTGAGGTGAAATAGGGTAAAGAAACTGAAATTTTAGGGCGGTTAGCGGCAGCAGCCTTACGAGTCATCTGTGGGCGGCAGTGCGTATTTTTGTGTATGGATAGGTTACAGTTACCGACGGACGAGCGGGAGGTGGGCAGCGAGAGTACTGGTAGTGCTGGAAGTGAAGTAGACGGGGAGGAAATTTCCAGAGGGACACGATGGCCAGTTGTGCATGGCCCGCTGTCAATAGGCGCGTCAGGGAGGGGGAAGAATCGGGGCGGAAGAAGCGCTCAGGCGAGGGAGAGAGCGTCCAGTGCAAGTGAGGGGGAGGATCTCTTGAAGAGGAAAAGGGAAAGCAAAGAGAGTCCGGAGAAAAGCGCGCTAAAGAGTCCCTTTAAAAAAAGCGTACGAACACGTAGGTCACACGCCCCCAAAAAATGGAGGTGCAGGCGGAGAAGGAGGCTATCGGGGTGCTGATAGGTGAGATCAGAGGGTTAAGGAAGGCCGTAAGGGGGGCTATGGAACATATGGAAAGTATGAGGGAGGACCTGAGGGTAAGAGATGAGAGAAGGGGAAAGGATGTAAAAGAGCTGAGGGGAAAAGTAGGATTGCAGAGGGAGGTGGTGTCGGTAAGAAAGGAAAAAGAGGACAAATGAAGGAAATGGAAGAAGATTTCAGGATGTGGAAGGAAAGGATGGAAAAAAGGCTGGAGAAGGTGGAGGTCAGGTCGGGAATGGAAGCAGTGGACAGTGTGAAGGGTGAGAAGCAAGGTATTTGGGAGAATGTGGAGATCGTGATAGAAGAGAAATTGGGAGAGCGTAGGAAGGAAAAGAAGGAGAGAGCAGATAGGGAAAGGATAAGGGCAATGAAGTTGAGAATGGAGAGAAAAAAGAAGGCAGATAGGAGAAATAATATAGTGATAAGAGGATTGAAGCTCAAGCGCGGGGAAGAAAGGGACGGGGTGGAAGCGCTGCTACAGAGCATAGGGTGGGTTAAAGGCAAGGTAGCGAAAGTTAGGATGAAGGGGAGTAAGGAGAATGAAGTGGCGGTGGTGGAATCTAAAAGCTGAGAAGAAAAATTGGGGGTAATGCGTAATAAAAATAGGATAAAGGACAATAAGGTTTTTATCGATCAAGATGTGACGAGGAAGGAAAGGTATGTGCAGAGAATGTTAAATGACAGGGCTGGGAAGGAGAGGAGCGAAGGGAGAGCAGTGAAGGTAGGGTATCGGAAAATAAAAATAGATGAGAAAATGTGGATATGGGACGAGGAGAAGGAGGTGTTGAAGGAATTGCAGGGGAATTTGTTTCGGGGGAAGAAGGGGGTGAAAGTAAAGCAGGATGGAGGAATGTTAAGGGTGTTGAACTGGAACGTAGCAGGGGTAAAGAAGAAAGATGAGGATTTCTGGAGGTATATTCAGGAATTTGATGTAATTGAACTGGTAGAGACGTGAGTAGAGAGAAAGGAATGGGATAGAGTAGAGCGAACGTTGCCAAGGGGGTATAGGTGGAGTCTACAGGCGGCGGTCAAAGTAAAAAGGAAAGGAAGGGCTAGTGGGGGAATTATAACAGGGGTCAGGGATGGATTAGAGGAAGAAGTTCATGGAGAAAGAGAGGGGAGGGCATGCAAATGAGGGCTGTAGAGATAGGAGGGGTGATGTATAAGTTTGTGACTGTGTACAATGAGGATGCAATGGAAAGGATTAAAGAAAGGATAGAAAACTTACAAATCGAGAGAGATGAGGGTCTGTTATTAATGGGGGGAGACTTTAATGCGAGAATCGGGCAGGAAGAGGGCCTGTACCAGGAAGGGGAGAGCTTTGAAAGAAAATCGAAGGATAAAATAATAAATAAAGAGGGGGAGATTCTTAGAGACTGGATGAAAGATAGAGGGTGGGCGGTGGCGAATGGTATGGTAAAAGGGGACGACGAGGGAGAATACACGTATGTGAATAATAGGGGTGTATCGGTAATAGACTACGTGATTATGAATATGCAATGGTTTGAGGAGATAGAGAAATTCGCAGTGGAAGGAAGGGTGGAATCAGACCATCATCCATTGAGTTTGTGGATACAGGGGGAGGCGGGCGAAAGGCAGAGTGGGGAAGAAGGGTCGTTAGGGGAGAAGGTGTCATTGACGAGAGAGACGATAGAGAAGTATCAGCAGCAGTTGGGCAACGTAAGCTTTGAGGGGGAGTCCGAGGATGAGATATGGGAAGATCTACAAGAGAAAGTGAAAGGTTGTGTGCAAAAGAAAGTATTTAGGAAAAAGAAAAAAGGAATCGTAAAGCCGTGGTAGGATAGAGAATGTAAAATGATGAAGAGAAAGCTGAAAAAGAAGTACAGTAAGTGGAAGGAAGGAATCGCGAAAAGGGAGGAGTACGTAGAAATAAGGAAGGAGTTTAGGGCGATGTGTAAGAAGAAAGAGCAGGAAAAAGGAAAAGAGCTGAAAGAGGAGTTGAGAAGTGTTAAGACAGAAGGGGATGTGTGGAAGATAATTAATATGTTTTGGAAACGTAGGGTGGGGATAAGTGAGACGATAGGGAGCGACGAATGGAGGAAATTTTTTAAGGATTAACTTCAGGGGTCAGATTCACGGAAGAGAGATGAGGGGATTAGAAGAACGAGGGAGGTAGATGGAGAGGAGCTGAATGAATATACGCGATGGTGTTAGCAGATAGGCTACGAAAGGATGTTGAGGGGAAAGGAATATTGCCGGAGACGCAGGCGGGCTTCAGAGATAACAGGAGCACTATTGACAATATTTACGTCTTGCAACACGTGGTGGATAGAGAATTAACTAAAAAGGGTCCCAAAGTGTACGCGTTTTCTGTAGATCTAAAGAGCGCGTTCTCGTCAGTAGATAGGGGGAGGTTGTGGGAGGCAATGGAAGAGAGAGCAGTGAAGAGGGGCCTGGTCGAGAGGGTGAGGGAGGTATATGAGGAGACGAAAGATAGGGTGAGAGGAGGGGAGGGAATCTCTGAGGGATTCTGGATGGATAGGGGGTTGAGGCAAGGGTGCCCGCTTAGCCCAACGCTTTTTACAATTTTGATCGCGGATATGGAAAGTAAGCTAGCGGCCAGAGTGGTAAAAGGAGTTAGGGTAGGAGGAGTCAGGATATGGTCACTCGCAAATGCAGATGACATAGTGCTGTTGGCAAAGAGCGAAGAGGATTTATAGGAGATGATGAAGAAGTTGAGACGGTACTTGGACAAGAATAGGTTAGAGTTAAATGCGGTCAAGTCGAAGGTTATGGTGTTCTGCAAAGGAGGTGGGAGAGATGGGGGAGGGGAGCGGAAGTGGAAAGGAAAAGTGGTACAGGAGGTGAAAGAGTTTGTGTACTTGGGCTTCCTGTTTTCGCAGATGATTTTGAAAGGAGAATGAAATTGTTTGATTCGCTAGTGATGAGTGTCTTACTTTACGGAGTGGAGGTGTGGCGTTGGAAGGTAAGTGAGAAGGTCAATAGGGTACAAAAGAGGTATGTAAAGTGAATACTGGGGTTAGCAAGGAATACGCCAAACTATATTGTCAGGAGGGAGACAGTAAGAAAGAGTTAAGGGATTATAACAGGGAGTCGAGCGTGTAAATATGTGGAGAAATTTTTGGAATAGGAAGGAAGTAAATTGGTTAGGGAGTTTTGGTGGGAGAAGGAGAACAGACTATGTGTGGATTATGTCAAGGGAGAGAGCGCAATATTTTTGTAAGAAAGGAGAGCAAGGAAGTCAGGAACTTATAGCGAGAATGAAGTGCGGTTGCATGGAGAATTATAATAGATTCTGGCTTTCTGGAGAGAAGAGAATGTATGAATTGTGCGGGAAGGGGGATGCAAAATTGGAGCATTGTTTGGAGGAATGTGAAGAGGTGGAAAGGAGGGGGATAAGCATGGAGATATTGTTGCATGAAAGGGGTGAGGCAGTAGCATGGGTCAAGGGGGTGTTGGGTAAGATAGAGAAGAAGAGAAGGAAGGAGGAAGAGGAATGGAGAAGGAAAGATTGTAAATAGGAGAGGAATTAGATATAAGAGAAATGTAAATATTTTAAATAGTAGTTAAGTACTAGGTAATAACGAGCGGATCAGTTATAAGGTGTGGATGGATGGTACTTTGTAAAACGTCGTTGTAAGAAAATTCTGTAAAAAAATGGAAGTGTAAGCAAGTCAATTTTCTAAGGCCAGCAGGCCGAAAAATAAGCGTTTATCTATCTATCTAGTTAAGTGTCCGTAATTAAGTCTATTAATAAATATTACGAGTTTACCGCAACATCAATTTTGTAAATGGAAATTTTCAATTAAATAAATTCATTTCATGATCAAATGTTTAAAATTTGAAATTTTTTAGAAAATTTAAAATTTTCTATACCTTTTTAAAACAATTTTTAACAATTTTATAAAATGTTGAGCATTTCGAAAAAAATTTTAGAAGCTATTTAATAATTTTGGAAAGATGAAATTTTTTGTTAAGATTCCTCTGGAAGTTTCCACAAATCTCTAAGTTTTGAAGGTCATTGTAAAATTGTAATTTTTTATTACAAAAATTATTTAGGAATTTCAGAATTTCTGAATAGATTTACAATATTTAAAAACATGAATAGTTTTTCAAAAAATTATTTCTTCAAATCTTCTGAAAGTCCCAAATATCTTTTAAGCTGACACTAATTTTTCCTGATATTCTTTGTGTCATGTAAAATAAGAAAAATGCATACAAATTTTCTGCATTTTTTTCGGCGTATATGAAATCTTCAAAAATGTTTTTGAAATAGCTCATGAATCTTACGAAAATTATATTAATATAACTTTAAAAGTATATAACTTATATATATATATATATAGAATTAAAAATTTGTCATAAGGACAACCGCAGGATTTCGCCTGGAGCGGGTGCTAATCTGAAAAATTGCACCCGCTTCCAGCGAAATCGCGGTAAAATTTCAGCCATAACCACGTCTCACAACCGTGAAATAGGTGGTTACAGTCTGTAAAGGAATCAATACGACGATCCAGCAAAAGCCTCGTGGTCCCTAAGAACACGGAGCGACCCAAGGACAACCGCCTTCTGCATTTTTCCCGCAAGTGTTCTAGCATATTGTTGATATGCAGTGATGCTTTTTAGGCTATTAGCAAGTGAAAGCTTGGCACCTCCAAGAGCGCCGATGATAAGGACGATCAGTTTAACAGAATATTCCGGGTACAATCGT
>NC_046665.1:122835-133859 GCF_010883055.1 Belonocnema kinseyi | reverse complement strand
TATTACCGGTAACGTAAGTCCCTATTTGACTTGAGCATGTATGCTTAAAGCCGTTAGATGGCGTATGCATTCACTAAGTAGGCTTTAGCCCTACGTCACACCTCATATCTATTCTCCATGGTTTTGACATTTAGTGCCCTCCATGGTCATCCAGAGAAGTAAGTGAAACAAGCGCGAAATTCGAAATGTGTAGAAAATTACATTTGCTGAAGTGTGGAAAAATTTTTAAAGTGATTTAGGAAAATTATAAAAATAATTATTCTGTCCTTTAAAAGTAATATGTTTGATATTACCGGCTCCAGAGGTTTTACTACTGGTACTTCTGTCTACTTTTTAGTAACTTAAGTCCAATTTTCAAACCGAAGTAGAAGCTCATACGCGTGCTTTATTTTTGGTTTATTAACTTTTATTTGCATACGGCTTCGCATGGGTATCCTCTGACGAGGCAGAATAAATTATTGTGCAACACTACACATTTTTATTTAAGTTGGGAAAAAACATCAAAATGTCGGTGCGTACAACTTTTAATATGTTACAATAGGTAATAAAAATGTTTATTATATGTTCGACTATGAGTGATTAGTCACAGTAAAATAAATGGGTAAGTATATTGCGAGAGAAAATATAGTACAGAAAATTTTGATGAAGCAAAATATTCAACTGAAATGATTATGAAATTACTGGAAGAAATTAATAATAAGAAATAATTTCTGAAAGTAATGTAAATGAAAGTTTTCACCATTATAACGTTTTAACTTTTTTCTTCAATTCTTATTAAATATATAGTGCATACAGTTTCTTATAAAAATTAATTTCTTTAAAATGTCCGAATGGTTCAAAATCAAAAAAATCAGAAGTTTTGTGGTTTGTTTCCCAATGGAGTAGGATCTGTTTTTCAAGAAATAATGTTAATTTACAAATATTATTTTCCATCTAGTCTGATTAAGACGTTAAGCATTTTCTTTTATTGAAAATTCTTAACTTGATTGATATTGTGTAGATTTTCTGCCTTCATGATTTGAAGGGTTGATCTACTCTCGGTAAGGTTACCATCTCTGATGATATAACAGATACCTTTAAAATAATTACTTGTACCATTAAAGCCTAGCTAAAAATTGGCGTTATTTTCTTGAATTAAGAGGTCTTATTCTGATCCCTCTAATAGCCTAATTGGAAAAGCACCTGACCGGAAATCAAAAGTTTTGTGATTCGATTCCCAATGGAGTAAAGATGGAGTAGGATCTGTTTTTCAAGAAATAATTTTAATTCTTGTAATTTTAACAAATAACTCAGGCAATAATCATCGCAAAGACAATCTTAGTTAACTTCGTAAACAAATTGTGTTTATTAATTGAAAAATACCCCAACTCTCAATATGATTATAAACATTGTCTAAGTGATTAATAATTATTATAAATTTACAAATTATCGTAGGAAATGATCATCGAAAGATATTCTTAGTTCACTCCGTAAACAAAGTAAGCCTCTTCTTTAAAAAATGGCAAGCTATAAATATTTTGATTCAAATTTTTAAGATAATCAACAATTGTAAATTTTCAAAGCATCATAGAAAAAAAATAATCGGAAAGATATTCTTAGTTAGTTATGTTAAAAAATGGATCCTACTCGTAGAAAGAAAACCAAATTCTTAACTTTTTAATTGAAATTGTTTTAATTATTAATAGTTCTTGTAAATTTACAAAGCAACATAGAAAAGAGTCATCCGATAGACATTCTTAGTTGAGTCCCTAAACAAATTAACTTGTAGCAAAAAAGGCGAACTCTTAATTTTTTAAATTAAAATTGTTTAAATAATTAATAGGTCATGTAAATTTGCAAAGCATCATAGAAAAGATTTATCCGATAGACATTCTTACCCGTGTGGAAATAACCACATTTGGCCCTATTACAAGTCGGGCACTAATCGGGGTCTAGTCGAGTTATTAATTTTGACAAAGTACCCAGTCGGAGACTAATCGGGAACTAGTTAGGCTTTTGTTGTCAAAATTTCAGTCGGGCCTTTTTGTTCACTAATTTCCGTTCGGGTAATCTTCAGGCTCTGGTCGGGAGCTAGTGTGGCTGTGGTCGGGTTATTCTTATGTTTGAGTTTTCGGCGAGATTTTATCAAATGAAGTAATATATAAAAAAGCGTAATGGTTTTTTTATTCTCAAACATTAAGAATATATTTAACAATAATTTTAGACCGTTTTTTGGAGAAAAGATTTATTAATGTTAAATACATCTCAAATATACTTAATGAATAGTTATTAAGTTAATAATTTTGTACAAAAATCAACTTTTTATAAAAACAACGATCAAAATCTTCAAAAAGACGTAATCTTATTTTTTTGTAGTATTTTTTTAGAAAATTGCGAATTTCTAGGAACATTTATAAATACCTTTGTATGGAATTTTAAGATAATCCATATTGGAAAAAATACATATAGATGTAGGTAAAAGGTCCGCCGAAAGTCGTAAGACTCTAAATTTGTACAGATGCTTGTTTTTAAATTGATCTGAAAGATTTGCCATATTTAAAGAAAGTCTAATCCTTCATGTGGTTGAAATTGAAAAGAGAAAAAGTTTTTGATTAATCAGTGAAGAGCAGTATCCTAGTAGTAAACTATTAAGCACGGTACAGTTCAGATTTCACTGCCACCTTCATTTGAGTCTTGCGGTTCTGGACTGGTAGCTTTAAAGGCAATCCGCAAGGGCGCGACGTGCCGCCTCTTGCGCAACAGAAATGACGCGTCGAGTGTTTAAGACAGCAATCCACACGTAACGAAGCATAATTACGTGGAGCAGAGACAACTGTGACCAACATGGCGGTTCCTTCAGAGCGAAGCACTTTCATTGCTGCCTTTCAGCTGAAGTTTTTTTTTAAAATTAATATTTCACAAATTTTGGGGAATTTTAGTTACATAAATTTTTGTATTTTTAAGCGTAGGATATGTTCCCCATTATATCTTGGGCAAATTTAAGCACTTTTAAATATTTCAAAAAAGTTTATGGAGATTTCCGTAAATAATAAGTATTTTGACAAACTTTTAGGGGATGTTCCACAAATTTTGGAGAGTTTGGTTAATATTCCACGCGGATGTATTATCATATGACCCCTACTAGTACTTGATCAGGCCCCGACTAGGATCAGTCAGGTCTCCTGACTAGCCCTCGACTAATCTACTGTGACGTTACTGGGCGGGGGCTAGTCAGATGACCCGACTAGCTCCCGACTTTAAGTGGGGTCGAATGGTCGGGAACAAGACTAGTTCCCGATTTGAATATCAACACAGGTAGTTGAGTCCCTAAACAAATTAACTTGTAGAAAAAAGGCGAACTCTTAGTTTTTTAAATTAAAATTGTTTAAATAATTAATAGCTCTTGTAAATTTGCAAAACAACATAAAAAAGATTCATCCGGTAGACATTCTTCGCTGAGTCCCTAAACAAATTCACTTGTAGAAAAAAAGGCGTACTCTTAATTTTTTAAATTAAAATGGTTTAAATAATTAATAGTTCTTGTAAATTTGCAAAGCAAAATAAAAAAGAGTCATCCGATAGACATTCTTACTTAACTCCGTACAGAAATTGACTTCTAGAAAAAATGGAAGACTCTTAATTTTTTAATTAAAATTGTTTAAATAATTAATATATCTTGTAAAGTTTATTTCTGTACAAAAAATTATGAGTCTTCAGCTACAAAGTTTGTATTTTGAACACAAAAAAAGAAATATATTATCGACTGAAACAGTTGACTTTTCAACCAAAAACATTAATTTTTTCACAAAAATATAAACACTTATTACTTTTAAAGGAAAGAATAATTATTTGAAAATTTTTCTAAATCAGTTTAAAAATTTTCTCCACACTTCAGCAAATGCAATTTTCTGTTTTGGCCCCTCTTCAAAATGTCTAAAATTAGATTTTAAAACCCACACTTTTGATTTTTACTTCATGAAAATCCCTCATATTCTGCGTTTTATGTATTGAAATAGTATTTTTAATGAACATTTATAACAAAATTAGTTCAGCAATAAAAAAATGTATGTTGTTTGTTGATGAGTTTTAAAATTAAGTTAGGAATGAGACTATTTATACTTTTGAACTGGAAGTGAAAAATTCTTTAAGGATAATTTTGAGAAATGCGATAGTGTAAGAAATAAACAAAAATTATGAAATTAATTAATAAGATTTCAAATCTGCCCAAATTTTAGCTTCCGGAATTTCCCAAGCTAAGTAACATATTGCACCAAAACATTTAAGCAGCTGCAGTGGATTTGAGAAAAATTTACTGAACCATTTTTCAGGGGGGGGGGGGCGTATCCGGATAGCCAGGTAGGAATTGGCGTCTGTCCGTAACGATATGCAATTATTACTTTCGTTATTTACATCTTACTTTTACCAAATATCTCCTACCTAGCCCTTCTTTCGATTAAACCAAAATGTCAAATCTTATTTATAAATGGTTTATAACAAAAGTATATATCTTTTAAAAAGTATTATTATTCCTTTCAACTTTTGTACGCATCTGTCTTCTTTTGGCTTAAAATTTGAATTTTCGATTTTTCCATCGAATTTCCGATGGATAAAACCATAACTGTCGGTCTTGAAACGTTGAGTTCCGGTGACAACTAAGGTTTGAAATTTCGGACGATTCTAATACTTTCGGAATTATAAATGATGAAAGTGCAAAAAAATTGGAAAATATATTCCTTTAAAGAACATTAATGTTAGTACCGCATTCCTAAGATTTCAAGCTAAATGAAATTGCATTTTCAACAAAAGAGTTGATTTTTTTAGCTAAATTGGCAAAGGGTTTTAAAACCATTCGAGATTCTTAAACCGTAAAGTTGAATTTTTAAGCAAAACAAAAAAATTTACCACCCAATATTGGATTTTCAAACCAACGCAATACGAAATTTCAAGAAAAAAGTTTTATCTTTTACCAAGCTCTTGATGTTTCAAGCAAAAAAGATGACTTTTCTACCGCAATAGATAACTTTCCAACAGAAAAGGATTAATTTTCTACTCGGTAACAAGCGTTGAATTCAGAAAAATTAAGAATTTGTATTCGTATGAATACGCGTTTTTTCCTCCCTCTAAAAATCCCCCATCGGGAACAGAAAAAGTGCAAATCCTATTTCTCTCAATCGACTCAGTAAATTTTCACGAAAGCAATTATTTAACCTATTTTTCATTATTATACCTTTTTATAACTTATAAATTCGAAAAATATTCAAATTTATATTTATTTATATTTTGATAATTTATTTAAACGATTTAAAAAATGCAACAAAGAAATCTATGCAAATGTGTGATTTTAAATAATTTTAACTTTAGAGAGGCAGAGATGAATTGGTGAGAATTAAAATTTCAGAATTTACATTCTGCATGAAGGAATTAAAACAACTTATTACACATATTTTTTGAACTTATTGGAAGGAATTAAATAAAATCAAAATATGACCACTTCTGAGGAATAAAACATATTTCTTTAGGAGGTATCTTATTCTTATTGTGGCATTTTAGACAGATGGAAGAATCGCGCATTCAAAATAATAGAATAATCTTCACTTTTGCGCTGAAATCTGAAAATATTAATTTTTCTCTATTCTACGCTTATTACTGGGTATTCAACAAACCATTTGAATTTTCGACTAATAAAGATGGCTCTTTAACCAAACAGTCCATTTTTCATAATATAGTATAATTTCCATAAAAATAATTATATTTTTCCCCAAGCAATAGAGTTTTCAGACAAAAGAGATGGATTCTATACCCTGACTACATTCGTAGATTTTTCAAATATAAGGAATTAACTTTGGAAATTGAAATGAAATGCAATTTTGTTCAACTTTGATTAATATCTATTTGTTTAATGATTGCTTATGACGTGATATTGGCATTTGATATTCTAAATGGGTATTTATCGTGCTCGATTATGATTAATTAAAGTGATATAACTTAGAAAATACGACAACTTCAAGTCGGTTGTGTTTAAAATTGTGCAGTTGTAAGGTCTGGTTTCAAACGTCTTGAAATTACAAATATTATATATAATTACCATCTTTATTGTAAGAGTATTTTATGAAAGATGTCTAATAATCTCTCCAAATCACTAATTGAGTTTCATAATTTTTGAAAATTATTTTCGAGTTTTATTTTTTATGGCTTTCCCTTGTGAGTTGAGAAATTGACATTATCCACATAAAAATTACATTAACATTTTTAAGATAAATATATTATGTAAATATTTATAACTTAATAATACATCGAAATATTTAAATTCTTTTCACAATGTCGTCTTAAAGAACTTCAAAAAATAGTTAATCTTAGGGATTTAATTATTTAACGACAATGCACATTCCTAATCACTCGGTGATTCAATCAGATCTAGAGAAGAATAAATAATACATACGAGGCCGTTAAAAAAATTTGTAACGCCCTGAGGGAAGGGGGGAAAGCACCACGAGGTTAACTCCACTGTTAAACTTACACAGACCTTATACAGAAAAAGCGACCGGAGGGGGGTCCAAATGTATTTTTTGAAAGGCCTGCATATATATGAGGTGTCAAAAAATGGTTTCTTCAAAGTATATATCATTCGACACATAATTTCATGAAACGTATAGATTCATAAAGTCTCATAAAATTATTTTCGGTGCCTGTTTTGAACATCTTAAAAATCAGTTGTATCTGGATAGTCTGAAAGATCTAAATTCTAAAATTCTATCGAAGAACCTAGAACGCAATGGAAGGAAAGTGTCCTGAAAATTTGTACTCAATATCTTTTGTGAGCTTTAGTAAATTTCCCGAGTACCCCATTCTTTGAATTAAAGGATTCAACCTCGAGACATAAAGAAAAGCAGGTATATATTTGGGACGAGAGGGCGGAGCACTTCTGACACTCCTGTTAGATCCCATTGATTTTGTTGTATTTCATGAAATATTTTATATTTCTTTTAACCGCCATGTCTACCTACACTTCTTTAAATTTTTATAAATTCAAAAGAAAATTGTTATCTTGTATAAAAAGGTATTATAATAAGGTATAATAAGTCAATATGAATTGAGAATAAAATTCTCGGTTACAGTAGTTTAAAATTTATAACATAACTTCAATTGAAATGTTTACTCACTTGGGATTTCTGTTCGCTATAAATAAATATATATTTAGCTATTAATTAGCAAAATATATTTAATAAATAATGGTAAGAAAGACGTAAGGGTTTCAACCCCTGTGAACGATACAAAACATGTACAAAAAATATCCAGCTAATCGTACCAAAATGTCGATATTAGAGCCCCTTCGTCCTGAAATTCGTGCCGAAATTTCTGTACACGTAGCTCTGTCATTAAAAAATGTGCATTTTGAAATTTAATTCGTTTATGATTGAAATTAACCTCAAAGAACCTGAGCTTCGTGCTGATCAGTGTGGTATTTTAGATAAAAAATTAATAGATAAAATATTAAAAACTATGCATTTACTGATACATGTTCGTATTGTTTAAATTGAAACTAAATTTCTATTTCAGTTTGTACACCATTTAGTAGTTATCTCAAGTTCAAAAATTATTTTAAATCTTGAGGAAAATAGGTTCGTTGTTAATTGTAACTAACTTTAAAAGATTGCGCTAAAACGTACCACACAGATGCGTAAAGAATCCTTTAAAGAATGAAATTAAGTAAGAAAAAAATCATTTAAAATTTTTTTTTTCAAAATTCGCCTAGTAATAGGAGCATTTTATTTAGATTTAAAAATCATTTTCAATGACGTTTATTTTTCAACTTGAAATAATTTCTGTACATACTTCTTTATTGCGTCAAATTGAAAGTCTGAAAAGTTGAAAAATTCTGGCCCTACTGGCGTTTGGCACCAAACAATAGACTTATGCCTTCAAAATGAAATTATTCTCAACCAAATGACAAAGTTATTTTGTATTTGTATCGTAATCTTTTCATTTCCTATGTCACTCATAAATGAAGGACTATAGCACAGAACAAGATACGCAACAAAAGCGGAATTTTCAGGAGAACGAAGTAACATTCTGTAAAATCGAAATCACCATTTGAAGATAAAAAAAACTCTGGTACTGAGATGAAGTGTTTCTAAATTAAAACAAGAAAATGTATAATTTAAAAAAACCCAGTTTCGAGAAACAGAATGTAGAAGTTTATAATTTCAAAATGACAGGAGCCTTAAACTGGAAAAGGCTCGGTTGCAAAAAACGATAACAAGTACAATTTTCAGTAATAAATAAAAAGTAAAATCTTGCTTCTGACATGTTGAGTTGCTAAATTGAGAGATGATTTTGATTAGAAAAAGTTAACCAATTACGAGTAAATCATTAAAGATTTTGGAGGTTCAAATTCTATGGGGTTTGAAAATCGTCTTTGGAGAAAGACTACAATCAATTTTGTAATTCAAAAAAAAATAATAAAAACTTGCTTCGGAGATATAGGGGATTCGAATAGAAATAAAAAAGTATTCATGCAAAAAAATTAATCCATTACGGGAAAATAAATATTTTTTGCTCGCACTGTAACATGTGAGTTGTCGCTGAAAGACGTATAAAGAGAAGAAAGGTATATGGTTATTTGTAAATGAATAATAATAATAATAATTTTAACAAATATTATTTCTGATACCACGGCAAAAAGCTAAGTAAAAAAACACATTATAAATGTGACTTTTTTAACAAATGAAGATTTAAGACTTTTGGTGGGAATTTGATTGATTCAAGAGATTTTTCTTTAAGAAAAGAAGCGTTTTATTATTGTATTGTTTAAAACAAAATTTAGGAAAATAAATATGGTCAGAAAAAGGTCATAAAAAAAGGTAGGAGGCTAGAGAATTAAAAAAAAGATGAAGATGGGATACAAGTACAGTCAAATATTTGCTTTTAAATCACCAACAGTATTATTTTACTATATTAAAAACGAGATTTCGAACAAATCCTGTAAACAAAATATGTATTAGATTTTTCGAGAATCTTATATGCAAAAAGCCCAGTTTCAAAAAAATTTTGGTTATCTAGTTCTGCACTGCAATCATTGAAAGGTTCATAATGTTTCAAAATTTATAATCATATAAATAAAATATTACAAATTATATATAGTATGGTTCAAAATAAAATAGCAACAAAATTTCAGCTTTACAATTTGAAGGGCCTAAAATTAAAAATAGAATAGTGTCGAAAATTGAACAATTGTACAATTCTGCAATTGTTTCATTTTAAATGTAAAGGCTTAATAGTTGAAATTTTTCCAAATGAAAACTTTCCTATTCAAATCATATCAACTTCAAGTGATAAAAATTAAAGGAGAATTTCATATTTAATAAGTATGGAATTTCATATATGTAAATCGTTTGGAGTTACAGAATTTTGAATTTGTTATTAGTTATTGTTAGTTTATTATTATTTTCCTAGATCCTCGGGGACCACATAGTTCTAATTGCTTCAGTGATGACGAATATTTTCTGAAAACTCTATTATCGACTGAAAATCTATTCGGCGACAGCGCCTCTTTTGCTGATTTTACTCACAACAACTGTTAAGAGGGGATTGATACTTGGTTGGGTAGAGAGGCACAACGGGGTGGGTCAAGATTTTCGCCGACAGCACCGTCTACATTTATCTTGACCTACTAATAATTCTATCCCCACTCCGCCGCCACTTGCAGCATCTAGGTGTATAATATCTTGAACAATACCCCATTAAGGGCATGTGATACTTACAGTTTCCCCGGCTTTTTTCCCAGAAAAATGAAAATTTTTAAAAACTGAATTCGGAGATGCTATAAAATGTCATAACGGACGTCCTCGGACTCTTTTGAGGGATATAATAACAAAAAATTTATTGTGCTAAATAAAAATTTTATGTATATGCATTATTTTGAGGTTACGTCGTTTTTCATCTCTGCCTTTCCGATAATCTGGAAATTATTTGTGAAATAAACTTTTTTGAATGCCTGCAAACAAGGTTAGTTCCAAGAGATTAGTTACCATGCTTAATTGTAAGTCCAAAGTTTTCGGCAAAATATATTGTGTAGTTTGGAAGCAACGCTCGGGTAAATTGTAAGACACATAACCTCAAAATATACTTGCACGTTGTTAGCAATATCAAAAAAATTTTGATAAAAAAACACAAAAAAAGTGTGTGGGGACGTCCGTTAGTATGTTCGCTATCATTTCCCATATTTTGAAGGCAAAATATTTCTTATCCTGGAAAAAAATCCGGGGGAATCTAACACTTAAAAAATCGATACTATTTCCTAAGCGCTATACAAATTTATCACATTTTGCGAAATTAAAACTTTTTTGAATTAACCAACGAAAAAAGTGTGTGGGGACGTCCGTTAGCATGTTCGCTATCATTTCCTAAATTTTTAAGACAACATATTTATTATTCTAGAAAAAAAGCCGGGGGAACCTAAAAGTGGTAAAATCGACAATTTTCTAAGTTTCACATGCCCTTAAGATTTCTACACGGGATAGCTCATTTCGTTTAGACGTAAGTTGGGAAAGAAAAATTGATAATCAACTTTGGTGAAGTAACGCTTTCGTTACATGGCCTTAAAGGCATGAGACACAGCTAAATACCTATATTACCGATCTCACTTTTTCAGTTCACTGAATGTTTTTTCGAACCTAAGCACTTTTTTTGTAAATAAAATATAGAGCTGAAACTTTGGAAAATGTATTAGAGTACAATAAGGTACGTTTAGGTACTGCATTTTGGTAGGAACTTCACTGAAAATTATTTTATCTTTTTTCTGAACCTCGACATTTTTTGAACGTTCCAACTTTTTTTATACATAAAATATCGGTCTCAAACTTTGAGAAATGCAAGAGCCGAAAGAAAACTACATTCAAGTACAAATCTTAATAATAAAAGATGTAAAAAAAATATTTCAACAATCAATTCCATCGGAATCAGCCGGTAACGTTGTACACGAAAATACGAACCCTGGCAGCCACTAGACGAGGCTCTAGAGGGTTCGTATTTTCGTGTACAACGTT